>NW_016158236.1:148475-151166 GCF_001687245.7 Rhagoletis zephyria | reverse complement strand
AACCGTTCTACCAATTTGTACCAAACTCGGTGTGGTTATTGTGCTTGCCACATATAAGCAAAACGTTGAAAATTATTGAAATCGGACTAAAATAACGGCCGCTTCTCATATAACGGTAAATTTCAGAAATGCTTGAAACTTCAATATTTCGAAATTGAAGGACGCTAATTTACTCAAAATTGATACACACCGGCTTACCATCTAGCGGAAGGTTTCGGAAAGGTGAAAAAACATATATTAATACTTGCGCCGGGTATTTAATGTTCGGCTCCGCCCGAACTTAGACTTTCTTACTTGTTGTAATTCATTTTTAATCTTTTCTTCTGCGACTGGTTTGAAAAATTTGTCCTTATAGCGAGCGAGATAGGTGGATATGTAAAATAAATTATTATTTTCCAGGAATGAAAATTTTGAATAAAATTCTGTCGAATCGGATCAGAATATTATTATTTACTTAAAAACAAGATTTTTTATAAGCATTTGAATTATTGGAATCACGAATGATGAGGGTCTCAGATAGTTACGTAATTCTTACCTAATTAAAGGTCAGACTTATAGCTTTTTAATTATTGGAGCATCGATTCTCTCTATAGCCAGACATTGAACATTTCTGCTGGAAATCCCAATTGAAGGAGCTTACTCTTGGACTTGAGAATCGGTGGGCAGGGGGATAGTTTTGCCAAATAAGTTTTTAGCCAAGGATCCAATGTATATCAATAAAAAAAAATTTGCGAGAAGTAAACAAAATAACTGTTTTTGAAATTTTTCCTAAAAATAAATTCCCCATTTGAAATGATTTAAACGAATATATGTACAGTTGTCCACAAAATAATAGGAGTGCGATATTTTGACCAGTTTTGGCTATTTGTCTTTTGTTTATTTAATGTTTATTATTTTTTTATAAAAGCCTAGCTGGCTATACAACAAACACCATATAAATTCAGATTTTAAACTTTGTATAAAAATTATAAAAATTTTGCAATTTTTCACCCAAATTTCAAACTTTTTAATCAGAATCTTTAGAAAAAATTCTGGTATGCAGTTTTGTAGCACATTCAATTCTAGATTTTTGGCAATTTTTTTGCTGGCAGTGTCCTCCATATAAAAGAAAATTGTCGACATACTTTGTATGGAAAAAACGTGAAACACCTTTAACCAAAAAAATTCTCAAAAACCAACGGAATTTTTTAGCCGCTTGAAACTTGCACTTCTTCAGACTTCAGACTGGTCCAAAAAATCATAATAAAGAAAGAAACCAATGCAGGTATTCAAAGAACAGAAAAAAAAATGTATTGCTAAAAGGACTATGTTCTCTCTGACGTATGTTCGTCACAGGTCAAGTAGAAGTGGGAACTTTTATGACTGCCCATTTATAGCTCGGTTATATAGCTTAGGAAATAATACGATTAAAGATACTTTTATCAAAGTTAATAAATACGAAATTTGACAAGTTTCGTTACACAAATACTCCCATGTGTGGCGCTCGGGTAACATGACCTAACGTCGCATCACAGGCAAAATATATTACAATTTGTCATTTTGTTTGCCAGATATACGTTTTATCGGTGCACTTGCACAATATTCGCATTCGCAAAAGCGATTGCGAAAGCGAATGCGAATATTAAAATTAATGCGGAAGTTCGGCGGTTGCGAATGCGACTATTCGCAACAACCCTGGTTTGAATCATCTATCAACTATCTTTAAATTAGATTTCAAAGTTAAAGCCTTACAGCCATCCCTAATTATCGCGTTTAGCGTTACGCTAATAAAAACATATTTGAACTAATAAAAAAGTTACCGAATTGCGCTTTTTTGTTTTTGCTTATTTCATAACAAAGTACGAAATCTCGTGAATAAACATTGCGTTCCTAATTGCAACCAGTTGCCGCGTACAACGGCGCAAAGTTTACTTTTCAGTCAGGAAAAAAAATTGTTTCAATATCGAAAGCGAGTTCATGTGTGTTATTAAAGCAAGTCTTTTAATGTTTAAGGTTACAATAAGTTTATAAAGCTGTTGAAAAAGCAATGTGTGGTGATTGTTCTACAGCTTTTCATCATTACCTACATATTTTTATTGGTTTCTGAGATATAAGGAATAATTTGTAGTAAGCTAATTTTTCATGGTTCCCCAAAATGCGCAAGGTTCTTTTCCTGAATCTTTTTTAATTATAACCACAAGGCTTTATATATTAGTAGTATATTTGCACAAGCACTTCGCGCATTTTTGAGAAAATTAGGTTTTAATGTGAACTTACTAATTACTAATCAGGCACGGTCTTCTTTTATTTTATCAAAAATATATACATACCACGTGTTTAAAACAAAACTAAATGGAAGATAATAGTAAATCCAGAATATAGTCAGTGATGCCAGATTGTGGGTAATTTCCCTATTTGAGGGATATTTTGCATCAAAAATTATTAAAAGGGAAAAAAGGGACATTTCATATAAATAAGGGATTTTCTTTTGACGCAGTTATTGTTGCATAATTGATCAAAATTCAAGAATATTCGACATTCTTACGTAATTAATCGTTCTGAAGATGTGATGTGGAGTGAAATGGTATATAATTGTTAAAAAGTATAAGGACAATTTCGAAAATTTTCTTACGTTAACCAATTCAAGCGCTGAGTAAGAAAGAATCTTTTCAGTTGTAACTGGTGTTTCATGTAAAAAGCGGAACAAATTAT
>NW_016158236.1:134309-147195 GCF_001687245.7 Rhagoletis zephyria | reverse complement strand
GACCGCCACAAATTGGAGGAAAAGCACATATGTGTAAGCGCCAAACTATTATTATTATTTTATATGAATTTTACTTCTTTACTACTGAAACATGTATATGTTTAAATTCGTTGGGAATTTTGTGGGATAAATTTTCAAGATGTGGGTAATTGAGGGATTTTTTCCCCATTTCCGTGGGATATTTAACAGGGAATGTCTGGCATCACTGAATATAGTTGATCCAGAAGTAAGAGACGTGCCTTTAGAAGAAAGTTTTGAGCATACACAAACTTAATCTGATGCTTCTAAAGAATTAAACTTTTATCATGCACTGTACCGTTTTCTTATTGTTTCTATCTTAAGTAATCTTTATGGCCCGTTACCATCATTATCTATAACTATCAATGTACAATAATTTAATTTTTCAGAGTTAAGAACACGAAGTAAATGAATAAATGGAGATAGTGGAGCACGCGGATGATCTATGTTTATTCTTTTTCACTTACACATTTAAAAAAAAAACACTAAACAAATATTTTGTTAAACAGGGTTAGTACACAAAATAATAGAGTAATTTTATAAAAGGTATATTTTATTTCCCTTTTGGATATGTCTACATCATTGAATAACTCAGTGAGAGGGGAGACCAGTATGTTTACATGTATGTATTTATATAAAAAAAATATTTATTGGTTCAAAAATGGTGGGTAGGCACTGTGGCCAATGGCAAAGTTCGTTTGCCTCCTCTGCATGGTTGTAAGTCATGCAGAGTCCGCAAAATGCTCCGGAAGTAGTGTCCGGAGGATGCATCTGACTAGGCAGAGCATACTTGAAGTGCCATCTAATCAAAACTTAAAAAAGTTCAATTACATGGCAGTTGAGAAGTGCATGTGCAAAAATTTCATAAATTGCATAAAGGAAATTTTTGCACATGCAGCAGCACATAGCATGTATTTAGGCGCCTGGTGTTAGCAGACGCGCCTAAACATACCGGCCCCCCTAGACGACTTGGTCGTCTAGTGTATATGACAAAAGCCGCAAATATCCGGCTCGAAGGACCATGACTAACTCAGTGAGAGGGGAGACGAGTATATTTACATGTATGTATTTATATAAAAAAAATATTTATTGGTTCAAAAATGGTGGGTAGGCACTGTGGCCAATGGCAAAGTTCGTTTGCCACCTCTGCGTAGGGATGCAAACGATGCATCGATGTTTTTGATTCATCGATAATATCGGTTCAATTTTCGATGTTTGCCATCGATGTTTGCTATTTACTAACATCGCGAAATTGACGATACATCGATGGAAGTTTTACCGATGTTTTAAACGTCGACTTTAAGGAGACTCTCCGACTTTCTTTCGGTGTGTTTGACTTCAGAATTTTTTTGTTATTTATAGGCTTATAACAATTATATTCAGACGTTTTTTATGAACAATGTTATTGAAAATCAACAAAATTTACAAAAGGTAGAAGTTATAGCTGCTATTTCGGATATCACCACTTCTCCTCAGTGACCGCGGTTGAGATTATTAGATGTGGTGATCTCCCAAATAGCAGCTATAACTTCTTACCTTTGTAAATTATTGTTGCTTTGCCACAACATTTTTCATAAAAAACGGCCCAAGCTCAATAAAATTGTTGGATTCATTCAGAATGCTAATAAAAAACAGAACCAAACACCTCTTAGAATTTCAACAAGATCAGGCCTAGGATCTTTAGGCCCGAACGAACTTACGATGGTATGCATTTTGATTCTAATCATAGAAAGGGTATAGAAAGGATAATAAAATACAGGAAAATACATTCATAATTATTAAAGTATTCAATATTACTTTAAATTTAACTAGAAATTAACAAATTGCAAAACATCGGAAACCATCGATATATCGAAGTTTCTCTGGCGATGTATTATAGACTCGATGTTCTTTTCTCCGATGCATCGAAACATCGATGTATCGATGTTACTACTCAAAATTTGCATCCCTACCTCTGCATGGTTGTAAGTCATGCAGAGTCCGCAAAATGCTCCGGAAGCAGTGTCCGGAGGCTGCAACCGACTAAGCAGAGCATACTTTGAAGTGCCATCTAATCAAAATTTAAGAAAGTTCAATTACATGGCAGTTGAGAAGTGCATGCGCAAAAGTTTCATAAATTGCATAAAGGAAATTTTTGCACATGCAGCAGTACATAGCATGTATTTAGGCGCCTGGTGTTAGCAGACGCGCCTAAACAATCATTTTCAGTGGAAAAACCCGGTTACAGACTTTTCTTTTTTTTGTTATAATATGTATTTATTTATTGAATCTTTCTTTCGAAAACAACAATAAGTTTTCAAATCTTACAAAGTACCATTAAATTTAAGATTTCTGCGGCAATGCTTAGAAATTTTGAATTTTTTAAATATATATTTATTGCAGTTGTTGCAGCTGTCGGAATGGACAGGATTCCGAGCAGCAGGATAGCTGGATATCGTGCTGGGCAGGCGGTCGAAAGGATGAGTTCCAGAGCCGCACTGCCAGGGCATATTTAAGTAATTATAATCCAGTAGGGTATGTTCGGTCGGAAAGGACAAGTTTCCCAGCCGTACTGACACTGGGTGGTCGGTCTGAAAGGACGTGTTCCAGAGCCGACATTGATATATTGCGAATATCCACATATATTATATTGCTCATAATTTGGTAATATCGGAGAAATCCTTTCTTTAATCTTCTTGCATATCTCGGGCTAAGAAGAGCCCAAGTTTTGAGCACCCCCTTGTTGTTATCCCATCTGTACAAAGGAAAAATTAATGCCATTGTAACGTAAATAAGCAAATCGTACATCTAAGCAACACCTCTTGTATGGGCGTAAAGTAGCCAAAATTTAGTCTTTACTTAATACGAAAACATATTTCGAGTAAATATATTTACTTTGTAACAACTTACAACTTTTATCACTATTGTTTTGTTCTTTAATAAATATGTACATACCCACAATTTAAACCATTAACAACTGAAATAAGAGATTTAATTTAAACTTTGGGGCGGTCGGCACGCCTCAAGTTTGAAATTTTGGATAACACATTTTTTTATGAATATTCACCAATCTAGGGGGTGCGACCTAACAAAATCCGATAAATTAAAAGAAGGGTCACCCTAATGTACATCTGAAATGTAAATTTTGACGACAGTTCAGTTTAGTTCAATTTTCCGTATCCGAAAACGCATAGAAAAAACTACTACAGGGGCCCTATTTTATACTTCGATTCGAAAATAAATTTGCTCGAATGCGGATTTTTTGTACTTGGTAACTCTATTTTCGCATTTGTAATTCTAATTTCGAATAGTATATTCGAAAATCGAAAACTGGCAACTATGTAACTCGAATTTGAATGTCAAATTCATTCGATCTTCACAAATAATACTCGTTAGCGTTTGAGCTGTAGAAACGGAATATTATTCGAAAAATGCAAGTATTTTAAAATTTTTTTATTACGTATAGCAATTATAAACGTAAAATATTTTTCAATAGGGATTCATCCAGCAAAAGCTAGCATACAAAACAAAGCCAATTTGGAGTTATGGTGGAATCTATGGAATCGCATCCAAATTTGGGTAAAGGCTACATAAAGTGCGCTGATGCTAAGCAAACTTACAAGAATTTGTGGGGACGGCTGACGGAAGAGTTAAATGGAGATGGACCACCTACACGGGATGCATCTTCATGGAAAATGGTTATTTTAGTGTGAGCCAAATAATGTTAGCTCTTAAAGCTACACCACGAGTCGCGCGTCGTATGACCTTTTAAAGTACCGTTTTGAAGGTATAACGGTTATGATAAATAGCTAATGCACCGCTCAATGAACAGTTTTAATAAAGCAAACGTAATTAAATTTTAGCAAATGTTACATTTGAACTATACTAAAAAACAACAAAAAAATATAAATTTATTTAATTTATGTAATGAAAGAGTATATTTTAAACATACGACGGCACTATGAATGCAATTTAGTTTTTTATTAACTACTATTATTATTTTTATTCACATATGTATTTAAGGCTTGGGCGCAAAAATACGTTGCGCATGTCGGAAACTGGTGGTGGCCCTGCAAAAATTAATTCACTTAATTCAATGGAGTTAAGGGCAATGTAGTTGTTGCGAATAAATGAAGCAGTAGATGGAATAGCCGGTGGTCAAAAATTCGGTGCAGGAAGAAGTGAAGCCACAAACAGCAACGGATGTGCAACTGCTCCAACCTAGGGATAAATCGATACAAGTAAATCCAAGTACATACTCGATACTTTCTCAATTTACCAAGTAGTTTTTGCTCGATACTTTTTACTGCGATCCAAGTAGGTATCGAAAAGGAAGTCAAAACCTATTATGCTTCAGTATCTTTTTTGAAAAGCAACCCATTAGAGGAATGGGAAGATAAGCGCACTACATTTCCGCAGCTATATAAGCAAGCCCGGCCATGCTTTACTAAAAGACAGGTACAACTATCAGGTATGTTCTAAAATTCGAAAATTTGAAATCGACTCGATTTCGATAATTTTCTCCATGGTTTTTAACCCAAACATTTACAATTATCGCATTAAAATGATTTATTTCATATCGCTGCTGCTTCTTTTACGGGTTTCAATTAGAATGGTCACTGTTTTCATCAGATATAATTAAAAAATATTTGGCGAGTTCAAAGTTTCGAATTTCAGAACATGCCCGTGTATCAAAATCTCGCCTTTCAGGAAAACATTTGGAAAAGTAGATTTTTTGGGGAAATATAACAAAAAAAGGAGTTATTTTCTGAAACTTATGTTATATGAAAAAACTGCATCTATTAATTTAGTAAATTTGTATCCTATTGCTTTTGTATGAAAAAATATTAGAAGATAAATAATCTTCTAAAAATTCATTTTTTTTTTGTGAAAAAAATTCAATGACTTTGAAAAATGTGCAAAATCGTAGTTATATGTACAAGTACTCGATACCTTTCCGATACTGAGTAGGTATCGATACCTTGTTTGATACAAGTACAAGAACTGATTTGAGTAATAACTTGATGGTATCGATTTATCCCTACTCCAACCACTCCGAATTATGCCATTGATTTGCTGGATAGTGCAGAACTGCCACCGTGTACTCCTCCTTCCTGTTCCCAGGCGTCACCCAATTGCAATACGGTGCGGTCCCTAACTCAAAGCAAAAGCAATCTTTTGAAAATGCAAGTGGATGGGCAAACAAAATTCCACTGAGATTGTACTCGCATTTTAAAAGACGTAAATTACAATTTAAAATCAATAGCAAAAACAAATAAGAAATCTGTGGAACAAATGGAAGAGAAAATAGAAATAGAGACAAAAACTTAAATTCGCAAAATTAAACATGAATACAAAGTAAAAAGCGACTTGGAGAGAAACAAAATTAGAATTTCAAAACCAAGACCCAAGCAACAGCTGTTAGATGTTAATACACGTATGGATTAATATACATACATATCAAATATTTGCCTATGTATGTACATATGTATACTTGAAGAAAATGTTTATGTTTATTTTTATATATAAATACATATGTATGTAATAGAACCACAAACATATTCATATATTATTCTCAAATAAATACAAAAGAAAATGTACTTATTGTGAAAAGTTCTTTAATTGCACATAGTTAGGAAAATTAAATTAGGAACGCAAGATATTTTTAATTCGATCTCGTACTGTCTGTGCCATAAATTCGTTCTCTTCTATATTGAAGTTGGCGATAAAGCTAAATTTGAGCCTTCTTCATTGATCTCAATAACAGTTGGTGGTTCAACATGGTATGTAAGGCAAATGTTATGCAGTGCTCAACAAGCATTTAAAATGTTTACTACTTGTTCGGGTGTATAATGAAGCTCTCTTCCAGCATGAAGGCAACGAAAGTGACCATTTAAAATTCCAAACACTCGTTCTATTATTGATCGCGCTTTGGTAAACCTTTCATTATATAACATTTCTGGAGAATTTTCTTCTGCTTTACGGTAAGGTGTGAGGAGCCATGGCCCTAATGGATATCCAGAATCACCTTGAAAATAGAAGATAATGCATGCAAATTTGTAATAAGCGGTACGTTTGGGAATATAAAACAGATTATATAAGAGTTTGTTACAGAGTACTGTGCTACTAACAGGATTTTTACACCATATGCATTCACATATGTAAATGGTACTTTTTTGTATGTACTCGTATGTACCATATATTACATTGTATCACAAAAGTAGCATTTACATATAGAAATACATATCGTGTAACATTGATTTAAGTGATACAAGTACATATGGATAACGTCACCAACCAATTATCCAAGATGATTTTTCTCCATTTTGGTATTGGGCTTTCATATATTGTCGTTCGTTTGAAAAGCTCCATACATGAGAATCATGAGTCGCTCCACCATAGACTCCATTTACCGCTCTTGTGATCACAAATCTAATCAAAAAATATTATGAAAAGGTATGAACAAAAACGTGTAAGTATTAAAAACTTATCCCATTGCATTGATGCTATGCTTTAGCTTCCGGTTAAAGAACAGATGTTCATCCTTTACCGGCCTAACCATCTGGATATGGGCAACATCAACAGCACCCATTATTCCTGGTAATCCAAATTTTGAGTAAAAATGGTTTTTGGCTTCACGCTTTTCTTGCTCAGTCATTTCAAATTTTATGTGCTTCGGACATAAAGTTTTTTCTATCGCATTGATCACTTCCGTGATACATTTAGAAGTCGTTGATTGCGCTAATCCTGCAAAACGTTCTTGCCCTATTTGGTGCTGATAGCCTCCTTGCCCAAGAAATTTTAGAGTAGCAACAAATTTTACTGTCGGAGTAAATGCCGTAGATCTTATAGGTGCATGAAATTTGTGATCTATGCTTCTCAACACATAATTGAAGGCTTCCTTGGAAAGCCGAAAATTTTTTATGAAGCTATAATTTCAAATTTTTTTTTAATTGCAGATATTGATCTACTGAATCGATCTAGTGAACTAAACATCAGTAATTGTTTGTTAATGATTAATTATTGTTTATAAACAAAAAATTTTATTTTTTTTCAAATTGCCACATCTTTTTTTTCTCTCAAACTTTTTTGTCTATTAGGGAATAGTATAAACTATTTTCAGTACGAGTAGCAATATGCTAAAATTCGTCGTTTTCGAGTTATGATTTTTTTTCTGAAAATGCACTTATATGATGCTAGCAGATTTTCGTGCCAGTTGAGGGCGCAAAAATTGTTGCCCATTATGATAAAGTTTCCTTGCTGGAAATTTTTTGAGGTTGCCCGATCAGAGCCAAAAGTTTTTCCCAATCGGGCTCTAATTTTGGCCCAATTGGGCCAAATTAGCGATTAGCCCAATCTACCGAAGATTTCCCCAACCAGTGCTCACAATTTGCTCAAAGTGAACATGTATACGCAATTAAAACGTTTTTATCGATAAAATCACACATACACACATCAAAATTACCTACGAAAAAAAAATATTTTTTTATTTTTTTTCTTGATAAGTTTTCCACATACAAATTTTTTGATAAAAAAAATTAGTTTTTGAAAATATGCCATTTCAAAAAAAAATTGGAAAAAATCAAAATAGTAGCTCTGAGTATTGCGCAATATTTAAGTATAATGTTATGGGGTGCACTCTACAATAATTTGAGTTATGAATTTTTTTTTTACACCGAAGTTGAGTAAAATAAGTACATTACCAATTTACAAATTTTTTAAACTTTTTTGGAATTTTTTTGATATTCAGTTTTTAGCCCATTAAATTTGTAGTATAATAAAGTGGAAGTTTAAGAGCACTGCAAAATCTGCGTTGAATTTTTTAATATTGTTTATGCTCAAAACGGCTTTTGCAGCTATTTTCATCGATAAGGAAAAAGTGCAAGAAGCCGTGAGCATAAACAATATTAAAAATCAACGCAATTTTGCAGTAGCTTAACACTTGCACTTTATTATACTCAAATTTAATGGGCTACAAAATTGCATACTCAAAAAAATTCTAAACAAAATTTTATTTTTTTTTTGAATTGTAACGTACTCATTTTACTCAACTTCGGTGTAAAAAAATTCATAACTCAAATTATTGTAGAGGGCACCCCATAACATTATACTTAAATATTGCGCAATACTCAGAGCTACCATTGTGATTTTTTCCAATTTTTTTTGAGATGGCATATTTTCAAAAACTAATTTTTTTTATCAAAAAATTTGTATGTGGAAAATTTTTCAAGAAAAAAAATTAAAAAATATTTTTTTTCGTAGGGAATTTTGATGTGTGTATGTGTGATTTTATCGATAAAGACGTTTTAATTGCGTATACATGTTCACTTTGAGCAAATTGTGAGCACTGGTTGGGGAAATCTTCGGTAGATTGGGCAAATCGCTAATTGGGCCCCAATTGTGCCAAAATTAGAGCCCGATTGGGAAAAACTTTTGGCTCTGATCGGGCAACCTCAAAAAATTTCCAGCAAGGAAACTTTATCATAATGGGCAACAATTTTTGCGCCCTCAACTGGCACGAAAATCTGCTAGCATCATACAAGTGCATTTTCAGAAAAAAAAATCATAACTCGAAAACGACGAATTTTAGCATATTGCTACTCGTACTGAAAATAGTTTATACTATTCCCTAATAGACAAAAAAGTTTGAGAGAAAAAAAAGATGTGGCAATTTGAAGAAAATCAATTTGAAAAAATTTAAAATTTTTTGTTTATAAACAATAATTAATTATTAATAAACAATTACTGATGTTTAGTTCACTAGATCGATTCAGTAGATCAATATCTGCAATTAAAAAAAAAAAATCGTTCAAATCCTTGCTTTTTTGCGGCAGTTATAAGCGATTTCATCAAAAGTTGCTATTAAGAGAGGAAAAAAGAAGCGTTCGTACTCAAAAAGAAAAAAATTCATTATTCGAAAAATTCGCATTTCTGAGCAAAAAGAAAAAATACGTGTCTCCTTAAATTGTTCAAGGAACAATCCCTGTGAGTTTTATCGCAAACTTAAATTCACTTTCCCCCGGCCTGGGTGATTTGAGATGGAATGAGCCGTATGCATTTACCTTCTTTCCGATAATTCATCAATATTAAAATTCTCTTATAGCCCTTCTTGCATTTCTCTCCATTAATTTCTTCGTCCATCCACAATGCAACAGAATCCATGTTTTGTTTGTTTTTAAAATTAATAACAATCCTTTAATATAAATTAGTTCCTTATTTGTTTTCCTTCTATGTATTTTGACGTTTGACATTCGAAAATTCTGGCACAGGGTGGTACAACTTTCGTAAACCTAGAAACTAGATCCGAAACTTTTACAGAATGCTAAAAGAAATTCGAATCGAATAACAAATTCGAATAGAATCAACCTTCGATTCGAGTTATAGAATAGGGCTTCAGTTATCATCAATGTTCGTATCCGGAAAACGTTCGAAACGTTCCAAAAAGATGATAGGTGTGTACTCGTATTGAGAGGACAAAATTCTCCAGCAGCAAAGGTTCTGAGAATTTAGAAGCATTCGCTCTCAAAGAGACGAAATAGCAACAGAAGTACGAGAACGCAAAATTTGCAAAAACTTGCAACCTTCGAAACAGGTGATCACTTGCATAGTTGCCACTGGTGATTAATTTGGCTATTTATTTTCTGTTTGGTACATTTTCCCCCGATTTGGCATATTATACAATTGAATAGTTTTCGAAAAGAAAAACCTTTTTAAAATACAAATTAATTATATCGGAATGAATAAGTTATTTTTCTTATAATTATTTGTGATATCACATGGTGACGCATTCAAAAACAAGAGTATCTCCTCCAAACACTTATCATTGATCCAAAAACAATGTAATAGATATAGCTACAGATGTAGCTTTAAAATTACAAAATTTTCATTTCAACAATCAACCTACCAAAACCGAAAACTTCAGCAAAACAACATTTCAGCATGCTGCATTTATATCTATTTTGATATATTTAAAGGTAAATTATGGTACAAACGAAAAATGTCATACGGCAACCATAGTCAGCACACACTAAAGTAAACAAACTGGAGATTAATAGCAAATTAGCGAAAAATAAACACAACAAACGTTGTGCATATTAAATTTACTCACTTTTTCATTGCATACTAGCATTAATAATAAAATTTGCAATAAATAACTTAAAAAGGCCATATTTTCTTTTGTTTATTTACAAACATGTGTTTGTGATCAGCTGATTTTCTAACTTGCAAGTTTTAGCTGGGAAAAATTTTTCCAGCAGAAATTTGCAGCTCTCTTTCACATTGTGCTCTCTCAATTTCCCCTACTTTGCAAATTTTTTGGGTACGAGAACGCAAAACCAGTAAAAGTTTTCTAAAACTTTAGATAGTTGGGCGTACGAGTACACTCCTGATGTCATTTGAAAGCAATAATTGTATTTCATTTGCTAAAGCTAAACATTTGAAAGCATGCATGCGTAGTCGGCAGTGGCTAAGCGTGCAGAGGAGTGTGCCGCTATTTGTTAGCCTCCAGAAGGTGCCGGGTTCGAATTCTGTCAGGCGCTTCCTAATTTTATTTCATTTCTTTTGAACCATGGAAAAGTATCTGTGAAGTGCAGAAGAAAATCGTATTTAACGAAAAATTCAATCAGACAAATTTCAGAAAAACTGCCGAAAACGTATCCTTTTCACCACCAATTTCGGTACTTTTCTGTACATACGTTTCTACCGCACACTTTAGTGGGAAAACGGATCATTAAAGTATCCGAAATGGAATCGGTAAACGGACAAAAATCCGGGTTTCGTCGACTTTTTTTCCGTTTTCGGATCGGTTTTCGGATTTTTTGCTGGCTGGGGCACTAATCTCGCGCTGTGATGTTGATTTAAACTCAACATTTGAAAACACATTTACATGTATGGCTGTGGCTGTGTGCAAAGACGCTTGATACAATTGGTTGCTGCCAAGAGGGTCCGGGTTCAATTACCATCAGACGGAAAATAAAATTATAATTTTTTTCCTTCTTACTTACGAAAAAGCATCTGTGCACTTCATAAAGACATATTTTATAACGTACATACTCAAATTTATAACGAGTGGGGTTGGTGCTCTTTCATATGCGCATTTTTTTAAATTTAGCACGTTTTCTTTTTTAATTCTAAAATTTGTTCCCTCAGTGTACCTTTCGGGGCCATTTTCGCGTTGAGACCCGCCCCGGAGGGGAACTTGATATCTCTGTCTAGATATATCGAGCCCTAATCGCCAAAATAACGTAAGCGCCTTTTTTTTATATTTTCTTTTTGGTGCAGAAATATTCCTAGAGCATCTAGATGCATTTGGCGGTTAGGGCTCGATATAATCTGTTCACCGATGGCTCCAAACTGGAACGCGGAGTGGCAGCAGTCGTTTTCTCCAAAGGCCTGGAATAAAGAAGATCAATCCATCTGCCCGATTTTGCAAGTGTTTTTCGGGCTATATCTGAAGGCCGCCGTCTTTAGAACAAAGTGGTTTACGTCACTGCGAGCGTCTTTCACAACAAGGTCGAAACTGATCAAAAGTGTAGGACTCTGTTAAACTCAGTAAGTAGTCAGTTCGACAAGGATTTAGTTTGGGTCCTTGGTCATCGCAACATTCCAGAAAACGATGCAGCAGACGAGTTAGCCGGAGGGGGTCTACATTGGACTCGATGCAGGAGTGGAACTTACCACCAATATGAACCCTGTATAAAGAAATCTTTATCCACATTCTTTAGAAATCGGTTGAAAGGTGGCGTAGGCGACAGGTTGCCGAACATCAAAATTTCATCAAAACCATGTGGCCCGCGTAGAATCCTAAGAGAGCACATAACTTATTATTAAAACCCAGACCTGACGTTGCGAGGCTAGTAGCGATTCTTACTGGGCACTGGCCGGTTGGCAACCACGCGAGAAAGCTGGGCATTTCCTACAACGACTTCTATAGAAGCTGCAGAAACAAAAACGAACAGGAAACAGTAGAACACCTTCTTTGCAAATGTCCCGCGTTAATGACGACCAGAAATACCATAGGAGCATATGAGTTCGCATCGTTCAGAGAATTCTCTAATATAAGCCCCAACCAAAGTGTATTAAAACAAGTAAGAAATTCTAAGTTCGGGCGGAGCCGAACATTAAATACCCGGCGCAAGTATTAAATATATGTTTTCCACCTTTCCGAAAGCTACCGCTACATGATAAGCCGGGGTGTATAAATTAAACTAGGTAAACTAGCGTCCTTAAATTTCGAAATATTGAAATTTCAAGCATTACTAAAATTTACCGTTATATGAAAAGCGGCCGTAATTTTAGTCTGATTTCAACAATTTTCAATGGTTTGCTTTTATGTGGCAAGCACAATAACCATACCGAGTTTGGTACAAATTGCTAGAACGGTTAGCGAGATACATATTCGTGATCATAAGTGGGCGGTGCCACGCCCATTTTCCAAAATTTATCATAAACGTATTTCCTGGCCCTACCGTTATATGGGATGTGGGCGTGGTTATTGTCCGAATTAAAAAAATTTCGGCCATTTGGTATGGTGTACCAAGGCCAACAACTGTGCCAAGTTTGGAAGAAATTGGTGCAGCGGTTACCAAGATATACACATGTAACCATAAGTGGGCGTGGCTACGCCCATTTTCCAAAAATTTATAATATTCTTATTTTTTGTCTAAAAGTTATTGCAAATGTCAATTTTGAGTGAATAATCTCCAGTAGTTACTAAAATATCGCAGTTTTCGTATTTCTGAAAATTACCGTTATATGGGATGTGGGCGTGATTATTGACCGATTTAAAAAATTGTCAGCCATTTGGTATGGTGTACCAAGGCCAACAACTGTGCCAAGATGGGAAGAAATTGGAGCAGCGGTTACCAAGATATACACATGTAACCATAAG
>NW_016158236.1:101754-130371 GCF_001687245.7 Rhagoletis zephyria | reverse complement strand
CTGATCATTTATGTATACATTTGTCTATATCTATCTCGATTCGTTTTGGCTGTTACAAACAACCGTTATGTGAACAAAATTAATATACCCTTGTGCACAAGTGCGCTCGGGTATAAAAATATTCCGACGAATTGATAACCTTCTCTTTTTTGTGAAGTCAGCGTCAAATGATTACAGGGTAAAATTTTCAAAGTTCCCAATAAACTTTAAGGAAACAATGAAATCATAAAAACAATTTCAGTCCTCACATTAAAGCTAAAGGAGCATAAAGTTTGCATTGTGTTTTCTTGTTTTGGTTGACATTTGAAGAGTAGGGGTGCCGCGAAATTTTTTTTAGCACAACAAGGATGCCGCGGTGAATAAAGTTTGGGAATCCCTGGTGTACACAGTGTCATTTGCGCTAGCAACCACCGCAATACACACAAGCAAAAGCACAAATGCAATACCAAATACACGCAAGCCAAAGTACAAATAGAATACCAAATACACACCTACAGCCCGCCACACAAAAATATTCTTTGTTTTTGCAAAACACTGAATAAGTTCCCTGCAGGAAATTGAATTAGTTTGACAGTAATTTATAAACTACTTTATTGTCAATGATAACTAATTGAAATTCTCACTATTTTACCTGCAACGAACTCATTTATTCAACATGGCGATGTCCTAGGAAGCAGTCAATTGCCTTTTCCTGCATGTATTTTCAATTACTTTAAAATGAATGAACGACAACTTCAAAGTCAGTATGTTACGTTTGAATACGCTTTCGTTCTGCACTTCACAGATCCTTTTTCATAACTAAAAAAAACCATGGACATTCAATTGTAGCAAACATCTTTGCACGTTCAGCTACAGCCAGACATGTAAATGTGCCTTCAGATGTTCAGTTTGAATTGTGTGCAAGCAGCAAGTCGACTGTCCGACTCTGCATTTAATTTCAACTACTTTAAAATGCATTTGGTTAACACAACTTCAAAGTCAATATGTTTCTTTTGAATACGCTTGCGTTCTGGACCTCTCCTGATTGGTACAAGTTCAGCCCGAATATCAGTTAGAGAAGCAACTTGTCATCTTATCTTATATATTAATTAGGGACGTTCCGATACCATCAAAGTATCGATACCTACTCAAATGAGCTTACTCAAATCCCTATTTCGATACTCCTTATATGAGTGAACCGAATGTATCGATACCTACTTATATCGATAACTTTTCATCCTTTTATATGCAACAAAGCGAAAGTAATTTTCAGGCGTTATCTGTGACATACCTTTTGCGACACCTGAGTGGTAAATCGACCTATCTCGGCAGCCAGATTGAAAGCACCCTATCTGAGACAACTTTTCAAAATCACCCTATTCCAGAATTTGATTGAAAAACGCCTTATATCAGAAAAGTTTTCAAGACCACCCTCTTTCAGAACTCGGTACAAAAACGCCCTATCTCAGCTGCCGATTCAAAGCGCCCTATCTCAAATATTTTCAATATATTTTCAGTTGAGGTATCGATATGTTTATTTGATCATTAGTAACATTAGAAGTAATACGATTACTTAGACAAAAAATTAAACCTTTGAAAGGTTCCCACAAAACGTTACGGCTACAAAGCATTGCTTGAACTTTGTAAAAATATATCCCCTCTTTAGATTTGGATGTGCCATTGCTTAGATCAATTATTTTTCATAAAAGCGAAGCAATTATTTTCCATAGAAAATATATGACCCGAAAGATATGGCACTTCCTCAATTCGATTCGATACAAGTACTTTTATTTCGATACTAAGTAGGTATCGATAAAACGATTCAAGTAAAAAAAGTAGTTGGTATTGAAACAAAAGTATCGAGTACATACTCGTATTTACTTATATCGGAACATCCCTAATATTAATACGCAAACATGATTTTTGTCGTACACTTTTGAGGCACTTAATCCCCATTGATTTTCATGAAACTCATATCAAAAGAAAGAGGAGGTGGTGTAGATGGGCCGAATTTAGTTGTTAACCCTCTAAGAGCCACTTTGACCGAAATATTCAAAAACACCTTTTACAGTCTTGATTGGAACAAGTTCAGCCCGAACAACAGTTAGAGAATCAATATGACGTCTTATCTTATATATTAATACGCAAACATGATTTTTGTCGTACACTCTTGGGGTACTTAATCCCCATTGGTTTTCATGAAACTCATATCAAAAGAAAGAGGAGGTGGTGTAGATGGTCAAATTTTGCAAAGTTGTAATAAAACCGAATTTTTGTGAACCACTATAAATGATTTGCAAGTGTTAATAAACTTCAAAAGAAAGGTTACATTAAAGAAAAGATTACATTTCTTTTGATTATAATATTGTTAAAATCGCTTAACTTTTTTATGAAAATTTTGCAACTTTTGAGAACATCTATATGCAAATGAGTAATTCTAATAACAAGAAATTAAGCAACCACATATGTATGTAAAAATATATTTGTTAATACTGATTATTATAATTTTTATTCATAATATTGATTATTAACTGTACATTAGGTAAACAATGCCTTTGAAAAATAAATTTTGTAAAATAACCATCAAACAAATTTTTTATTTAAAGTTTCTAAGGTTATTTTGAATTCTCTGTGAAGAAAATACAACCGTGCGCCGGCTGACGTTGGAAATATTAGAGGAGTGCAGCTATTTGTTTTCCTTACGAACCCGCGGTTTCACCAGATTTTTCTCTACTTTTGGCTGGCAAAGAACCCAGCACCTAACTAACGTTCGTATGGCGACGGTTGCCCTGTGCGAAAAAGAGCATTTACATTGTGACATTTACGTAAAAAGAAGCAAAATAATAAATACTTTTTTATCGAGTTTTATATATTTTCTAAATTCATGTATGATATAATATATTTTTTAAATAAAATTACATTTTTTATGCACATATCATATAATTGGGATGATAGTTACAAACATATATATTCATATTAAGTTTCTTTATATAGAGTTTTTATATTTTAACAACCTATATCATCTAAATTATATATGAGAATTTCTTCTCCAATCAGCTCTTGTATCCATTATGATTTCTCAAATCATTTTACATATACATAAGGATTTTCCTCTTTTTTAACAAATTCATTTAAATATTTTTTTTTTAAGTTGAAACTCCGTCATTCCAATGCAATCCATGATGATATTTATATAACCACTCTATTGTTATTCTTTCTTTCAAGGTTAATCTTGAATAACTAAAAGGGGGACGAATAACAAATGTTTCAATATGTGAATCAATCAGTGCTGAAATGCTAATTTCCTTTGCTATAAATTTATTAGCAATATAGAATCCTTGCACATCTATAACAATTTTTTTTTCGACCATTATTTATTCTCTGAGACCCTTCTTTCTACACACTTAATAATATTGATAAATGGGTTCAGATTATATACGTTTCTACATCGTTCCTAGCAGATTCGAATTCTACATAGAATTCTAAGAAAAAAAGCCCTTTAGACCATAGCCCTAAAATCAATTTCGAGACTGCGCAATTTTAAAAGAAAATATTTTTAATTGATACTAAGTCCATAATCAGATTAATATTTACTAAAGTGTTAGGAATTTTTTTTTTGTAATAAAGAGTTGTGCTCCGGAGTTTTGTGATATGAAAAATTCATTTCTGATATCTATTTTTTATTTAAAGTACCGCAATATGGCGCTTCAAAGCAAATCTACTATATATTTGTGGAAGTATGTATGTATGTGCCAGGTTGTAGCCTAAACGGATGGACAGAATTGAATAAAATTTTGCCAAAGTATTGCCATGACTCCTGGACCTATAATAGGGTAAAAAAATTGGAACTCGCCAAGGGGGGAGGGGGATGGGGGATACCTCCCATAGTGAAAATTTTTAATCAGCTCTAACTTCGGAATTATAGTCACATGAACTCGAAATTTGAAATGCACAGATACCTATGTTAGGTGCTTATGGAAAAATATATGTATATAAATGAGTTTGTAAAAAGGGTCGTGGCCATCTCATAGATGTGGAATCTTTTATCAGATATAACAGCAGGCAGTATTAGTGATCTCAATGTATTGCATTTTGAAGATTTGTTATAATTGATCAAAGTGAAATTCAGATAAATTATGGATGATATGAAGTTCACCGGGTCATCTTCTAGTCTTTAATATATACTAAGTTAATATATGGATTAATATTTACTAAAGTGTTACGAACGTTATTTTTTTAATACCATAAGAAAAAAATAATTAAAGGAGTGACACACAATGGCTAAAGACGTCGCTTGTATGTATTCGAGTTGGGCGATTTCGTTCAGTTAAGTGATCGAACGAACTAGCTCATTTATCAAAAGTTACCTAGTTCGTTCACTTCGTTCAGTCGTTTATTTCGTTCGAATAGTTCACATATTTCAATCCTTCGGTGAACGAACTTAAATATTTGAATGTATCTTATAAATACTTAAAAACACAATTTTCGGTTCATTGGGTTTTTTGTATTAATTTGTAATAACAAAATCTAAAATAATATTTTATATACATATGTCTATATTAAGTACGATTATCTCGAACAAAATTAATAAAGATAAATTTAAGAAAGAATCAAAGTTATTTACAGTGTCGGACATATAATTTGCAAACAAATTCAAAATGATATTGTTTCCCACTTATGTTTATATATTAATTAAAATACAGTGCATTCTCTAAGAAAACCAATATAAACCCAAGTTTAAAACTTAGTAGAAAACAAAAAAAAAAAACAAAAAATTTTTATTCTTATTTCAAAATGTTGTGTTTAGAAGTGTTAGAATTTTAGTATAATAATGCGCAAGTTTCAAGTTTCTAGGAATTTCCGCTGATTTTTTAGAATTTTTCTTATCGCATTTGCTTCCATCTAATGAATATACACAATTTAACTCTATATGGAAGAAAACCGCAACACCTTCAGCAAAAAAATTCTAAAAAATGAACGGTATTTCCTAGACTCTTGAAGCTTGCATATTATTGTACTAAAATTTAAAGGACTATAAAACTGTGTACTCAAAAAAATTCTAGCACTTCTGAAAAAAAAGTTTGAAATAAAAATGAAAATTTTTTGATTGTTTTAGTTTTGTAATAAGTTTTAAACTAGGGTTTTATTGGGGAATGAACTGTATTTAAATTAATATATAAACATAAGTGGCAAACAATAATAATTTTGAATTTGTTTGCAAATGATATGTCCGACACTGTATATATTTACATGTTGTGATCAGAGACCATAACGATTATAAGAAATAAAATTAAATATTGCTCCATAATTATTACTGAACAATGGAAAAGTTGTTTTCCTCTCGCGGGACGATTATTTCAAGAGGAATATTATTTACGTCTTGTCATAATAATTATATGGACTTTTTTATTTTTTTCGTCTCTCGGGACGTTTATTTCAAGACGAATATTATTTACGTCTTCTCATAATAATTATATGGGATTTCTATTTTTTTTTGTCTCTCGGGACGTTTATTTCAAGACGAATATTATTTACGTCTTCTCATAATAATTATATCGGCTTTTCATTTTTTTTCGTCTCGGGACGTTTATTCCAAGACGAATATTATTTACGTCTTCTCATAATAATTATATCGGCTTTTCATTTTTTTTCGTCTCGGGACGTTTATTTCAAGACGAATATTATTTACGTCTTCTTGTAATAATTATATCGGCTTTTCATTTTTTTTTCGTCTCGGGACGTTTATTCCAAGACGAATATTATTTACGTCTTCTCATAATAATTATATCGGTTTTTTATTTTTTTTCGTCTCTCGGGTCGTTTATTTCAAGACGAATATGATTTGCGTCTTCTCATAATAATCATATGGGACTTTTATTGAATTAAAACTTCTTTATCGAGTTCGGAGATTTAGGACCGTTAATTTATCTATTTTCAAGTAATTCTATGGAATTTTCTGTAGTTAAATGAAATAAATAAATAAACTATAGCTCAACACAGATACGCTAACGGCCCTTAAAGCGTTAAATATATTTATATGTGACACGTAAAGTTAAAAGGGACCTACGCTCAGAAAAAAGATTTCGAGAAAAACGACTTTGAAGTTTACCAAGTTGATTTTGATGCTTCTGAACGTTTTAATGGATTGAAATTCGTTACTCGGGGGTTTTCGGGGTCGCTGATTACGAATCCGATGTTAGTTTTCCAAAATTCAAAATGGCGGATCCAATATGGCGGATGACTTTTTTAAAAATTGATCGGAATCGCTTGAAACTCATTACCCGGGGGTTTTTGGTGTCGCTGATTACGAATCCGATGTTCGTTTTTTAAAATTCAAAATGGCGGATCCAATATGGCGAAAAAAAATTTAAAACTTGTTCGGATTCATGTGAAACTCAAATATGTCGTTGACACCGAAAACGAGGTCAGTGATTACGAATCCGATGTTCGAAAACCCCCGAGTAACGAGTTTCAAGCGAATTTGATTAATTTCAGAATAGTTTGTCAGATTTGATTTTTTTGTACTTTTTTTGTGTGAAGGTACCTAACTTTGAAGTGAAATTGTGAAAAAACTAATGCAGCTAGAAAGCTGCGGTTTATTGCATTGGAAAGAGTGGCCCGTTTACTATAAGAGTCGATGAAAAAGTGAAAACCGATTTTTTCTGACCGTAGGTCCCTTTTAACTTTACGTGTCACATATATATATATATATATATATATATATATATGTATTAAAGGCTTTCCTTTTACGTGGTTTTGGTTCTTGAAAAGGGTTGCCAGATGTTAGAAAATCAAATGCAAATAATCGAGTTCGGAGATGTTTACGTAAAATATTTAACCCACCGTCACCACATCTGCACCGAGAATTGACGAGATTGGTATGTAGAAGTGCAATACGGTTTTATTTTTCAAAAAAGGTTTGCCACATAATAGAAATTAAATTCAAAATATTAAAATTATTTAAAAAGTTATATGGGTTATAACATATGGGTATCAATCCAAATGGTTTTGATTATTTTATTTTTTAACTATACATATATATATTTTTTATTTTGTTATGTACTTCCTTTATGTACAATGTGCATGTCCAATTAAAGATATTTAATTTTGGTTATTTTTTTATAAAAATATAGTTTATTCTTTAACAAGACCCGTGTAAATCCAAGTTTCCAAATTTGTGCAATATTAAAAAAAAAATTAACAAATGAGTAGTCCACTTGCAAACAGCGTTATGTGATTTTATAATAGAAAGCCATAAATTTGAAAAAACGACTACGACAACAAGTAACATTTAAATAGAATCTTTTTTATTATTACCTGAAAATTTGGATAAATAAGAGCCTTATAAAATTATAACATAACATACCATGACATAAGATAACATTAACAGTCTACACGACCTAAAGCAGTTTTCTAGGTTCATCAGAAGATGGATACTTTTGAAAGTTTATAAATAAGTATGATAGCGACTTTTGGAAGAAGAGTTAACATTTTATGCTATTTTTTCAGAATATAAAAAGATTTTGCACTGTGTTGTTAGTGGACATGAACCTACTTTAAATACTGGTACGTAATCCACCAAAAACTCAAATCTTCGTACAAATTTCGAGCCATTTGAAACTTGTACTTTATTCTACTAGAATTCAATGGGCAACAAAACTGCATACTCAGAATCTAATTAAAAAAATCCAAATTTTTCCGAAAATTTGTTTAATCTTTTTTTGAATTGCATAAATTTTTAAGGCAGTGGCACTCGATTGTTACATTTATACAGATTGGTATATTTTTATATTGAGCTATTGGTACAAAATAAAAAAATGGGATTTTTTTTTTGTGGTCAAAAGATTGGTACAATACAAATACAAATTTCAACAAACTAATTTTCGTAATTGGGATAAAGAAAAATATTTGGGTATTCACACAATTGGGATACGATTNGAAAATTTTCAACAAACTAATTTTCGTGATTGGGACAAAGAAAAATATTTGGGTATTCACTAGGGCTGTGCGATTAATTGATTACTCAAAATTTTAATCAATCATAAAGTAAATAACTCAATTATTCGATTAATTGGAATTTATGATTACTCAAAAGCTCAGTTGCTCGAGTAATCAAGATTTTTGATTAACCAAAAACGAAAATATTTGAGTAAGTTGCTTTATGATTAATCAAAATTGCAAGTAAAATGAGCAATCAACATTTCAACTCTTTACATATCGACTGCTGAGTGGAAGATCGACCTATCTCGGCAGCCAGTTCGATAAAGCCCTATCTCAAAAAGCTTTTCAACAACGCCCTATTTCAGAATTTTATTGAAAAACACCCTATCTCAAAGTTTGGTTGAAGAGCGCCCTATCTCACTTCAAAATGTATTGAAAATGTGCTGAAATAGGCCGTTTTTTGAATCGGCATCTGGGATAGGGCGTTTTTGAAACGAATTCTGAAATAGGGCGTTCTTGAAAATTTTTTTGAGGTAGGGCGTTTTCGACCTGGCTGCCGAGATAGGTCGATCTTCCAGTCGGTCGATCAGCAGTCGATATGTATAAAGTAGTTAAAGTTCCTTGATACTTTGAAAACAACGTTTCTGTTTTCAAAAATTAAAACAAAAAATTTGTTTCATATACAGAATGTAAAAAAGGAAATAAGCATTTTCCAAAGCAAACTCTTTTAACCGGCAAAATTATTTTTTTTGAGTAATCATATTTCAAGTAACTCGATTAATCATCGTTTCGAGTAATCAAAATCTTGATTACTNATACAGATTGGTATATTTTTATATTGGGCTATTGGAACAAAATAAAACAATGGGAAATTTTTTTTTTTGTGGTTAAAAGATTGGTACAATACAGCGATGTTCTATTGAAAATTTTCAACAAACTAATTTTCGTGATTGGGACAAAGAAAAATATTTGGGTATTCACTAGGGCTGTGCGATTAATTGATTACTCAAAATTTTAATCAATCATAAAGTAAATAACTCAATTATTCGATTAATTGGAATTTATGATTACTCAAAAGCTCAGTTGCTCGAGTAATCAAGATTTTTGATTAACCAAAAACGAAAATATTTGAGTAAGTTGCTTTATGATTAATCAAAATTGCAAGTAAAATGAGCAATCAACATTTCAACTCTTTACATATCGACTGCTGAGTGGAAGATCGACCTATCTCGGCAGCCAGTTCGATAAAGCCCTATCTCAAAAAGCTTTTCAACAACGCCCTATTTCAGAATTTTATTGAAAAACACCCTATCTCAAAGTTTGGTTGAANTCACACAATTGGGATACGATTTGCATGAAATTTTGGCAAATATCCAATCGTGTTACACTGCCTTTAAACTTGTATTTATACGGATGTTGATAAAAAACGAACTAAAAAAAACTTACCAAAATTAAATAAAAACAAATATAATATTTTATAACTTGTGAAAGTTTGGTGCGGCTATAATTTTTTCGACTACTGTACAATGTACAAAAAAAGTGCGGTTTTTCCGGCGGGATTACCAAGCCTTGTACATACATATTAAGACTTCTACCAAAATATTTCTGAAAAATAATAAGATTTACGTGAGCTGGACTGGTTTGAAAATACGTCTAAAATGGAGTTTTTTATGAATAAAAATAGTTTCTACATAGAAATATTAAAAAATTGTATCAACGGAATCATAATAATAAGAATTTGATGCTGTTTTTTAACTTTTTTCAAAGGTTGGGGTAAGAAAAACTAGAATAACTGCTCCAACACTTTACCGATATAGACTTATGAGGTATCAGTGGAAAGGTATTTTCTCACCTTTTTTATTCCTTTGCAAAACAACTTATTCACGTCCCAAAGTTTTCTTTATCAAATACCAACACATCTTAACTCAACATGGAATGACACGCGTTTATCTTACCTTCCTCTTTCATACTTTGAATGAGCTGATTCGCAAAGAAATTCAAAGGGTGAGAAAATACCTTACCAATGATACCTCATAAGTTTAAATTGGTAGGGTTTTTGGCTGAGTTATTCAAGTTTTTCTTAAACCAGTCTTTGATAAAAGTTTAAAAACAGCATCGAAAATCTCATTAGATATTATGATTCCGTAGAATTTTTTTTTAAATATTTTTATACAAGTTTTTTAAGCTTAAACTGTTTAGTAATCTGAGGGTATTTTTTTAAAAAAAATATTTAAAAAAAACTGTTTTTTTTAATAAAAAACTCCAATTCTGGAGGTATTTTCAAATCGGTCCAGCTCACGTAAATCTTATTATTTTTTAGAAATATTTTGGTAGAAGTCTTAAAATATAATAGATTTCATAATTCTAGTGGGAGAATAGTACCGATTTTTTCTTGTATGGGGAATGATGCAGTCTACTGTACATAAGTAAACTATGATTACTGGGCCGAGCTATCATAGTAGCACAATGCCACTAAGTGCATTTTAAAATTTTCAGGCAAAAGCCTCATGCGATTATCGATTATATTTTTTGTTGTTTGTGTGAAATATTTTATTTGTATCAGTATTTTTCTTTTAATCTAAATGTGTTGAAATAAAAGTGATAATAAAAAAAATATTTTGCCAGAAAGCACCCCTCCCCCCCGAAAAAAAAAATCCTGGCTACGGCCCTGCTCCGGCATATAGTTTAGAAATGAAGTTTTTTAAAACTCTTGCGTTTGATATCCATATTGTAATCACTCATTAAAGTTATTAAATAATTAAACAGTTGGCAGCCCTCATCCACAAATTTTCAAAGTGAAACTTTCTTAAACCTATTTTTTTTACGCCTTCGTGTACACATTTTTACACTACAACCAACCCATATTGTGATACGTATTCCAGTTACCTAACTCCCATGTTCATGTTCAATTGAATTTTTTAAACAGATGGCAACCCTCCCACATGTTGCTTAGAAATAAATCCTTTTCAACACCATTTCGATTGATACCCATATTGAAGTAATTAATTTAACTAAATTGAATTAATGTCTTAATATTTACCGGATAGCAAACTTTAGTATTCAGCAACAACTTTATTAAATATATATAATTAGTTACAATGTTCGCTTGTTGATGTTCGCTACGCGACTGCCTATTATTGCTAAGACTCAAGTTATGTATACTTAGGCTAACCGTAATATTTATAGTATGTGCATACATACATATAAGCTGCAGTGAGCGAACGAGAGTATTTAGTAAGTTTGAGTGCAAGAGATTCACTCAGACATTACACCCCTTAACGCCCAGGAACGCTGTAAAAATCTGGTGGACGTCGAGCACGATTGGATCGTCGTGGAGTGCAATCGTCTGATGAGATGCCTGCGTCCAGCGGTGTCGAACTATCTGCTGCGGTGGAGGGGTACGACCGATGCTGCGAAGAACCCTCTGAATTGGACTGTTGTTGAAGTGGAGAAGATGGACTGCTCTCATCCATCGCTGCAGACCCCGATTCCGATGAGGTTTCTGGCTCTTTAGAGTTCTGGTTAAAGAGAGCTAAGTCATTACCCCGTTCAGCTACTTGTCGAATTCTTATCTGATCTAGATGCCGTTTTATGATACGCGAATCGTCGTCCAGCTGAACTGCATATGATATGGGTCCATTCCTTGAATTAATTTTCGCTGGTACCCATTTAGGTCCTGTGGAGTAGTTTCGCACCCACACTGGGTCTCCATCGTTGAAGGACTTCTCCCTGCCAATTTCGTGCTTTGCAGTAGGCAATTCGTGCGGATGAATTTTATCGAAAAATGTCTTTAGTTGTCTCTTAAACATAAGCTCTGCAGGTGAACGCCCAGTAGATGTATGCGGCGTAATATGCTGATTGAAAAGAAACCGTGACAGCCTTAAGTCGATGTCCTGCCACTCTGGTGTTTTCTTCAAGAAGTCCTTCGTTGTCTGCACCATTCGTTCTGCTTGACCGTTGGACGACGGGTGAAATGGGGCACAGCGAATGTGACGAATTAAGTTGTCCTGCATGAATGTTTTAAATTCATCGGATGTAAATGCTGTCCCGTTGTCTGACACTATCTCATCCGGCAGCCCATGAGTTGCGAAGAGTGATCGAAGGGGTTTGATGGCCGATTGGGATGAGGTTGACTTGACCAAGAAAACTTCAAGCCACTTCGAGAACGAATCTACAACGATGAAGAAAATCTTACCTTGAAACGGCCCATCAAAATCTACATGGAGGCGTGACCATGGATTTTTCGTTGTTTCCCACCAATGAACTGGCGCATGAGCATTCTCGTGACGAGTAGCTTGGCAAGGTGCACACATCTTTACAATATCCTCAATCTCCGACTCCATTTTCGGCCACCAGACATAGCTTCTCGCTAAGGCCTTCATTCGCACAATGCCCGGATGGCCAGTATGTAACGCACTGAGGACTACCTGTCGACTTTCTGTCGGGATGATTGTTCTGTTCCCCCATAGTAAGCAACCTTTTAGTGATGAGATTTCTTGTCGGCGAACATAAAAGGGATACAGCCTGTCCGATCGGCTCATGTTAGGTGGCCACCCCCTTAACGCCCAGCTGAGAACTTTTGCCAGGTCCGCATTTTTGGCAGTTTGAACAGCGATATGTTTGGCGTCTACTACGGGCTTGTTGACCATTTCTATCATCAGTACATCTTCCTTAATCATTCGTTGCTCATCCATTAAGGGTAATCGACTCAAAAAGTCAGCGTTCCCCAGCTTATTTCCCGAACGGTATGCAATTTCAAAATCGTACGCATTAAGGAAAATTCGCCGTCGAAGCATTTGCGATGATATCACATTAGGAACGGGCTTGGTCGTATTGAAGATACCCAATAGGGGCCGATGATCGGTAACCAGAGTAAATTTGCGCCCATAAAGGTAGTCGTGAAATTTTTTCACTCCAGCGATTAACGCTACAGCTTCGCGGTCTATTTGGGCGTAATTCCGCTCTGGCTTCGATAAGGTCCTAGAGTAAAATGCAATGGGCCTCTCACACCCCTCAGGCATGCGGTGGCTGAGAACAGCGCCGATGCCATATGGCGATGCATCACAAACTACCACCAATGGCAATTTTGAGCTATAGTGTACTAGAACGCGTTCGGATACTATGAGCTGCTTAAGATTTTCGAACGCCTGTTGTTGTTCCTTTTTCCAGAACCAATGGGAGTTCTTATCCAGTAGGCGATGTAAGGGCTCGGCAATTGTAGCTTTGTTCGGTAAAAAGGAGTGGTAGAAATTGAGGAGGCCCAAGAACGCTTGCAATTGTTTTTTGTCTTGGGGTGCTGGAGCGTTTTGAATGGCCTTGACTTTACTCTGAGATGGCCGAATGCCCAGTGAATCCAGCTTGAATCCCAGGAACTCGATGCTTGAGACTCCGAAGGAACACTTATCCTTTCTTAGTCGAAGACCAGCGGTGTTGAATCGGCTAAATACCTCATGCAGCCGAGCAGCGAGCTCAGCCTCTGTTTTGCCCATTAGAACGATGTCGTCAAAATACGGCAGCACCCCCGGAATATTTCTTAAAAGTGTTTCTATAAAATTTTGAAATATCCCTGGCGCTGAAGAGATTCCAAATTGAAGCCTGGTAACTCTGAAGGCGCCTTTGTGAGTGACGATAGTCTGCAACACGGATGATTGTTCGTCCACTTGCAATTGCTGATAGGCTTGTGCAAGATCTATTTTGGCAAAAATGCTGCCTCCCTCTATAGACGAAAGTAAAGTGTTGATAGCAGGTATCTGGAAGTTGTGCGGCTTTAGTGCTTTGTTAAGCGTCGACTTATAGTCGCCGCAAATGCGGATTGTCCCGTCGCTCTTAGGAACCGGCACAATCGGTGTGGCCCAGTCCGAGTACTCAACTGGCTCTAGGATCCCTTGTGAACATAGGCGGTCTAGTCCAGCTTCGACAAGGCCTTTGGTGGCTAATGGAATACGCCGAGGTGGATATCGAATAGGTTGAACTAACTTGTCGATGTAGAGGGAAACTGGCTTCCCTTTGAAACACCCCAGCTCCTCTGCGAAAAGATGATTAAATTGCTTAAGGATACCTTTGATTGACGATGCTTCTTCAACTGCATTGACGCCCTGAATTGTAATGCCCAGTGGGGTGAACCAATTGCACCCTAATACGTTTGAACGGTTTCCGTCTACGACAACGACGGGTAAGCAGCTGACCTCACGGCCGCCGTATGATACATCTGTATCAACCACACCCATTATAGGAATTCTATTACGTTGAAAATCGACAAGTTCAAGGTCACTGGTGTGCATGATTGGCTTCTGTACCGGCCACACACGTTCAAATGTTGTTGATGACATTATGGTATAGTTTGACCCCGAATCGATTTCAAATGTGCAATTATATCCATTAATACTGATGGTCGCTGATTTTTTCAAATCAACCAGAGGCAAAATTTGATTTATGGATTGTGGTTTCTGCTTTTTTAACCGTCCTGAAGAATGCGATGTCTTTTGCTGATTGGCTGAGTTAGATGCTGATGAGCGACAAACACGTTGAAGGTGACCTTTTGTGCCACACGACGAGCAAATTGTTTCTCGATGCGGACACTGACAGCGGGCATGTGAGCCACCACATCCATTGCATGGCTTTGTTTGTGCGTTGGAACTAGCACGCGTTTTCAAACGATTATGGCGATGGTTGTTGTTGGACGCTACATGATGAACCTGTTCGGAGTGTCGCATTTCAGATGCGTGCTTAAATGCTGCTTCGGCAGTAGCAGCTCGATCGAGAACCTTTTGCAGCTTCAAGTCCGGCTCTGCTAGTAGGTTGCGCTGCAATGCCTCATCACGCAAGCCACATACCAAGCGATCTCTTAGCATGCGATCCAACGCCGTGCCAAAGTTGCAATCAACAGCCAATTTGCGCAAGGCTGCGACGTACTCGGAAAATCCCTCATTAGATTTTTGGTCTCGTTTGTGGAATTTGTAATAAGCCGCGATTTCCGAGGGCCGGGGAGAAAAATGATTTGTTAAAATCATTTTGATTTCATTTATGCTTAGTTGACTCACCTGACGGGGCGAGGCCAATGACGACAGGAGATCATATAATGGCGCTCCGGCTAAGGTGAGAAATACGGCCCTTTGCCGATCGTTGCCCTGTACGTCATTGGCCAGTAAGTAGAGCTCGAACCTCGCATAATACGTAGACCAATTTTCTGGGTGTTCCACGTTGAACGGTTCCAGATTCCCAAGTGTCGACATTATGTGGCGAGAAACGTTTTCCTCAAACTGCAGGTGCTGCGGTGTTAATTGCGCTGTTGGTTTAACTTCTTCTGGCATCGATGTGTGATGAAGTAAAACGAATGATTGCTGAAGGTGACCTTGGCTTGCCCTTTAGCTTTGACTTCTCGCAATATTCACGTTTTAGGTTGCGCAGGAACAACAATAATGTTAAGCGATTTTGTTTTGGCGAACGGTTGCTATATACTAATGAATGTTACGGTATCCTACCGACTGCGCCAATTTAGTATTCAGCAACAACTTTATTAAATATATATAATTAGTTACAATGTTCGCTTGTTGATGTTCGCTACGCGACTGCCTATTATTGCTAAGACTCAAGTTATGTATACTTAGGCTAACCGTAATATTTATAGTATGTGCATACATACATATAAGCTGCAGTGAGCGAACGACAGTATTTAGTAAGTTTGAGTGCAAGAGATTCACTCAGACATTACAAAACTAACATAATTTAAACCTTCTCCCAATTCTCAAAATTTCGTCAAAATCGGTCCAGAGGTTTTTGAGTAAATGATTTACACCACTTTTGCAACTTTACTTTATATAAATACGTACAAGATTTACTCACTTCTCATTGAAAATCTTTAAAGCTATAAATAATGCTGTATGGGCGGTCAAGGTGGGCGTGGCCCGATGGTCCACAATTTGTCTTCGCCAAATTTCAACTTCGAAGCTGAATTAGTTCATTTATGCCAGACAAATTGAATTAGGCCAAGTGTGTACTGGTGAAAGGAGTAAAACTTAAATGCAAAATTTAATAAAAATTAAAATTTAAATTAAATTGCAATTAAAAAATTTCGTTAAATCGGCTGTAAGTGTACCAATTCTATTAAGAAAAATGTGGGACGTAAATAATATTCGTCTTGAAATAAACGTCCCGAGAGACGAAAAAAAATAAAAAGCCAATATAATTATTATGAGAAGACGTAAATCATATTCGTCTTGAAATAAACGTCCAGAGACGAAAAAAAAAATAAAAAGCCTATATAATTATTATGAGAAGACGTAAATAATATTCGTCTTGAAATAATCGTCCCGCGAGACGAAAAAATATATTTCTCGTAAATAACACTATGCGACAGTCAAAATCGGGATGGGATGAAACCAACGGGAAATGTTATATCGGTCAAAAACAAGTTATACGTGGCCCGGCGTTTCGCTGGGTCACGTCTAGGAATCGAGATATATCGATTTGAAGTTAGTAACTATCATATAGGGGAAATATTCTTGTCAAAATGAGATACCTTCACTTAATTGTGAATAAAAGCGAAACGCGTCCATCGATTTTCATGATCTATGTCTCATTTTGCTTAAAGGTTATGTGACTTTGCGTGAAAGTAATACGACTTGCCTTTTTTCCGTTTTGGATTTTTTATGAATTTAAAAAATAAAAAAATTTTATATTTTAGGCAAAAAATATTTTTTTTTCTTCATACATTTATTTTTACCGGCAAAACTGTTGATTATATAGAAAAACGTTATATGAACAGATTAAAGGAATTGTAATTTTTAATTTTTTTAAATTTGTTTGAGCAAAATCGGTCTAGTGGTTCTCGAGTTATGTCAAAAAAAAGACCACCAAAGGTGACAATTTCCCCTATATGATAGTTACTTTTTTACCGATATAACTTTCCCCGGTAGTTTAAATCCTTCCCGATCACTGACCCCTACCATTTGTCTCACAGTGTGATTATTATACAAGGATGAACAAAATTTCTCTTAAAACAAGGCGAAGTTTTTGATCCTGAATATTAGGATAATAATTATTTTCGGTCTCTGGTTGTGATTAAGAAAAACTAAACGTGAGACTTTCTCTGGCTTAAGGAGAGCTCTTCTATCATTTAGGACGAGTCCTGTGGCGGAAAAGATTTTTTCGCATGGCTGTATTGTTTTTGAAAAATCTTCATCGAATTCATTCCATATAAAAAAATTCTGCTTGTCTAAGTTCTGGTCTACTGTAGTTTCAGTGCGATTTTCTTCGACGTTTGGTAGAGTAATTGAAGATATTCTTGTTCTCAGATTTGCTAGTGATAGATAGTTTTCGTATGAAGCTTCAGTCTTAAATGCCTTTTTTTTTAAATCGTGATCTAGAATGGCGCATTCCGTATATAGATTGTTTTTTTTCTATGTCCCGAAATCGATTAATGCAACAATTTTTTAACCTTGCAATCATTGCGGAATCTACTTCGTTTTTTGGTTTTGCATTAACCAAAAACTTCTGAAGAGCTGATGACAAATAAAGGATTTTAGAAAGAGTTATAAACTTTTCACCACAAACCTCTGGAGTTATTTCGTAAAAAGGCAGGAGGCAGGGCATTGCTTCTTCAATTATTTCCCAATCCAAAACGCTCAATGTCAGGTTCAGATTCAGAATCGAATAAGTGGCTATTAGAGCATCCTTCAAATGAATGACTCGTTCAAGCATTAAGTAGCTGGAATTCCACCTAGTAGGCACATCTTGTTTGAGTTTTACCTCAGGGAGGCCCATTTGCTTTTGTATTTCTGACTGCTTTTTTAATGCAGGTGGACTTCGTCGAAAGTGTTTCACTACTCTTTTAACTTTTGAGAGAGTTTCATCAATTGTGTTCATGCCATCCACTACAATTAGATGAAGTGAATGCGCAAAACATGAAATTCCGCTCCCACCTCCAAGACGAATAGCTGATTTAGTATTAGCAGCATTATCACTGACAATAGCAGTCAACTTATTGGATATATTAAAATCTTCGCAGGTTGTTCTGATGAAGTTATATAGATTTGATGCGGTATGGCTCTATACAAATTGGTCACATCCTAGCAAATAACTTTCCAGCTCAGCGCTATCATTAATGAAATGAGCGGTAATGGCTATAAAGCTACTTGTTGTTCTGGATTTCCATCCATCTGTTGTGAGGCAGACGGCTGCAGCCCCTTTAATTCTAATTTCTATTTTTTCCAACAACTCATTGTAGGCTTCGGCCATGAGATTGGTTGACAGAGTTTTCCTGGAGGGGAGCTTATAACCAGGACAATGAGAAACCATTTCCAAAAGGTTTTTAAATTCTGGCTCTTCCACTATTCTTAAGGCGTGGTGACCTTTCGCAATCATCTTAAGTACCTGCTTATCCATTTTTTCCACTTTCTTTATTGGTGGTTCGAGGAAATGATGAGATCTCTTCAACAACTGATGCTGTTGTATTATTTGCTTGAGGATTTTGCGGAAAGGATGAAACTTGCGCAGGTGCTGGTGCTCCAGCTTCAACGTCAACGGATTGTAAAGTTTGCCTTTCTGCCTCAATTTGCACAAAAGGGTGTTTAGCTTTCAGGTGCCGTTTAAGGTTGCTTACGGACCCACCTGATATACTCAATGTGCAGCTACAATATTTGCATTTGCCTTTTTCGTTGTCACTTTCCGTTTTTCTTAAACTCATTTTAATGATTATAATAAATCTCTTCAACAACGTTGCTTTTGAACGGCTGTTTCATTTGAATTCCAATTGTAGGATTATATTCACCGGGCGTGACCAGTACTAACAAACGATAGTTACATCAAATGTCCCTATCGATTTGTGTAGAATGAACGATTGAAAAACGTAACGTCGTTCACAAACAACATGGCCGTTCACTGAACGACATTTATCAACACTGAACGAGTTAGTTCGTTCGTTCAGTGAACTGAATCGTTCAATTGAACTAGTTCGTTCGCGAACTACTCAACTCTAGTGTGTATTCTTTTATATACATATATATAGGGCCGTTCTTACCGTTATATATTTTTTATCCGCTCGCTTATTCCTCACCGAAAATTTTAAATAAAAATTTAACAAGTTTTAACCGCTGATACAGTACAGGCCGCAGTTTAAAATGGGCAACTGGGTAAACTTAATAAACAAAACATATTCTCTGGTTAAATTAATAAGCCTGCCCGGATAATACAAAATCCTAAGCTTGATAAACATTTGGTGTTATACAAGTTTTATAAAGCTCTACTTGTATTTAGGAAAAATGCCGAAAAAAATTATAAAATTGATTGATTGATTGATAAAAATAGAGAGGGAGTTTTGGCTATGACAAAAGAAAGTAGAAAAAAGATACCTCGTGTTGAAAGCAAAAAGGATCTAAAACCAAAAAAAAAAAATATATAAATACATTGTTAATCATAACAAAATTTATAATTCGAAAAATAATTTTGAAATATTGTAAATTTTTATTTTTTTTTGTTTTTTAAAGTTAAAGTTTCATTTACTTACAGTAACGAACAAAAGTATTCGCACAGAATTTTACGCAATATAGGCAAAGTATTTTTTAGAAGAATTCCAAGTGTGCAGTTTAGTAATCCATTCAGTTTTAGTTTATCAAAGTGCAAGTTTGAAGTTGCTTGAAAATCTGAATATAAAATTGCAAATTAGTATGCAGATTTATTGAATTTTCCTGAGTTTTGCACAAAGTTTACACATTTGATTTTTATGTATTTTGGTATAGTATGAACATGTTTTTATAAAAAATTATCGGAAATAAATTAAAAACTTTGCATATATGTAATGCGAAAATTTACTGTGCCAAAACTTTTGTTCGACACATAAAAAAATACATACAGTAACTTCTCCCGTTACAATAGTAAAAAATATGTAAATTGCTTTGTAGTGCAATTTTGCGGTTCTTTAAATAAAAAATAGATATCAGAAATTAATTTTTCGTATCAATAAACTCCCAAGCACAGGTTTGTATTAAAAAAAATATAGCCGTAACACTTTATTAAATATTAATCTGCATATTTTATTAATTCGTCGGAATATTTTTTTTATGTATGTTACCGGATAACTTTGGACTACGTTATCCGTTTTCTACAATTCTTTTTTGAAGGAAAGGTGGTTCCTCAGAGGTAGTCTCGTACTAACTGAATGTAGATCTGATAATTGGGCCATAAAGAAAATAACGGTACTCTTAAATTTGTATATGAGAATTGAAGTCGGTTTTGTTTTTTGTTTAAAATTTACTCCAGTGTCCACAGCTTTTATAAAAGAGTCGTAGGCCATATTTTTTTGTTAGTTCAATTGTGGAACATTTGTACAAACAGCTTCGGCTAATACTTCGGCTTTTGTTCTCTTTTTGTATCGAGGCTAAGTGCATTGTTCGATGGGGTGATATCATTGCCAAACATGATAGTACTTTGTTTGCCATCAATAAACACTAACTTGACGGAGTTACAGTATTCTACATTGATGCGAGCCTCAAAAGCTTTGAATAATTATTGCGAGTATAGCTTTTAGTTATTTATCAATATTTCTTAATCAATAATTTTTCAAATACTTTTCGTTCGACTCCTATATTATTATACATACTTTATCTTATTAACTTTATTGAATTAAATTTTCGAAATTGGTGGCAACTGGACTCAAAAATATTTCCAGTAGTAAGCCTCCTTCAACCTTTTTAATTTGATACCCATATTGCAATATTTAATTTATCTTACCAATTTGATTTAATTAAATTTTGAAACAGGTGGCAACCCCCTCAAAAAAATTTTCGCCTGCAAGCCTTCATAACCTCTTTCTTTTGACACCCATATTGCAATATCTAATTTATGTCATTAATTTACTTANCGCACAGAATTTTACGCAATATAGGCAAAGTATTTTTTAGAAGAATTCCAAGTGTGCAGTTTAGTAATCCATTCAGTTTTAGTTTATCAAAGTGCAAGTTTGAAGTTGCTTGAAAATCTGAATATAAAATTGCAAATTAGTATGCAGATTTATTGAATTTTCCTGAGTTTTGCACAAAGTTTACACATTTGATTTTTATGTATTTTGGTATAGTATGAACATGTTTTTATAAAAAATTATCGGAAATAAATTAAAAACTTTGCATATATGTAATGCGAAAATTTACTGTGCCAAAACTTTTGTTCGACACATAAAAAAATACATACAGTAACTTCTCCCGTTACAATAGTAAAAAATATGTAAATTGCTTTGTAGTGCAATTTTGCGGTTCTTTAAATAAAAAATAGATATCAGAAATTAATTTTTCGTATCAATAAACTCCCAAGCACAGGTTTGTATTAAAAAAAATATAGCCGTAACACTTTATTAAATATTAATCTGCATATTTTATTAATTCGTCGGAATATTTTTTTTATGTATGTTACCGGATAACTTTGGACTACGTTATCCGTTTTCTACAATTCTTTTTTGAAGGAAAGGTGGTTCCTCAGAGGTAGTCTCGTACTAACTGAATGTAGATCTGATAATTGGGCCATAAAGAAAATAACGGTACTCTTAAATTTGTATATGAGAATTGAAGTCGGTTTTGTTTTTTGTTTAAAATTTACTCCAGTGTCCACAGCTTTTATAAAAGAGTCGTAGGCCATATTTTTTTGTTAGTTCAATTGTGGAACATTTGTACAAACAGCTTCGGCTAATACTTCGGCTTTTGTTCTCTTTTTGTATCGAGGCTAAGTGCATTGTTCGATGGGGTGATATCATTGCCAAACATGATAGTACTTTGTTTGCCATCAATAAACACTAACTTGACGGAGTTACAGTATTCTACATTGATGCGAGCCTCAAAAGCTTTGAATAATTATTGCGAGTATAGCTTTTAGTTATTTATCAATATTTCTTAATCAATAATTTTTCAAATACTTTTCGTTCGACTCCTATATTATTATACATACTTTATCTTATTAACTTTATTGAATTAAATTTTCGAAATTGGTGGCAACTGGACTCAAAAATATTTCCAGTAGTAAGCCTCCTTCAACCTTTTTAATTTGATACCCATATTGCAATATTTAATTTATCTTACCAATTTGATTTAATTAAATTTTGAAACAGGTGGCAACCCCCTCAAAAAAATTTTCGCCTGCAAGCCTTCATAACCTCTTTCTTTTGACACCCATATTGCAATATTTAATTTATCTTACCAATTTGATTTAATTAAATTTTGAAACAGGTGGCAACCCCCTCAAAAAAATTTTCGCCTGCAAGCCTTCATAACCTCTTTCTTTTGACACCCATATTGCAATATTTAATTTATCTTACCAATTTGATTTAATTAAATTTTGAAACAGGTGGCAACCCCCTCAAAAAAATTTTCGCCTGCAAGCCTTCATAACCTCTTTCTTTTGACACCCATATTGCAATATCTAATTTATGTCATTAATTTACTTATCCTGAAATTTTTAAACAGGTGGCAACTCTCTATTTTTTTCTCGTTTTACCCATCCGGATATTATGAAAAACAAACCAAAAAAATAAAAATATTCAAATCGGTCAAGCCGTTTTCGAGTCTTAGCGAGGCTAACGGACAGCAATTCATTTTTGTATATAAGATATCTTCTTTTAAAAATGTGTAGGCTCGAAATTGACTTTAGGGCTATGGTCTGGAGGAATTTTTTTCTTAGAATTTTATGAAGAATCCGAATATGCTAGGAACAATGTCGAAAAAAATCAATCCATACAAATTGACCCGCCCTAATATATATACATAGCGATATAGCGATATCTTTTACATATATAGCGAAATGATAAAATAAAAGAATTTAGTTAAAATTTAAAGCTGATTGAAGTAGTTCTTATTTTTTAGCGAATATTAAAATAGGATAATATGAAAAGTTATGAAATTGTTTCTAGAAAGGAATTTTGAACGTACATTAATTAGACCATCATAGAAGCGTTATACAAAATGGATGTATATTAACTAAACAGATGGAAAATGGGTCTTGGATAAAATCTATATATGGAAAACATTATACGATCTGTCCTTGGAGTAATAATAATGCCAAATCATTACCTGATACATGTAATTGCTATATCACAGAAAGACAACATAAAAATGTTGTGAAATTAATAAATTTATCTAATCGCTATTATAATGGAGAAAATAAGAAAAATATTGATTTAAAAAAATTTTATATGAGATTAATATATTCAATAAAAAAAATTTCTAATTAAAACGATAAAACACATATACATTTTCTATCATCATAAAATTAAACGTATTTGAGATTTGTTCAAAAAAATGTTAGCAGCGGAATTGGAGAAATTATTAAATACATATACATAGTTGTTATATTAAAAAAGAGCATGTTAAACTTTTCATGGACATAATCAACGAGTTGCGATATTATAAAACTACTATTTTTAAATTAACAACCACAGAAATTCATAAATATGATTGCGTATATCCCATGCTAATAAATGCATGTGCATACGCATTCTTTTATCAACGATACACAACCGCAAAAAAAACTATTTGATATGTGCACAACTGCCTACAATTCACCTTTCTATCAAACAGAAACATATAAAAAGAAAAGTCATCAAGTAAAAATTATTCAGAAAGAAAATTTAAACCAATGACTGACTATCTATTATGTTATGAGGTTTTAAACATAGACAAAATATATTTTAATAAGGAAACGAAAAAGCTTTACTTTAAGACTGAGGACAACATGAACATGGATTCATCTATGGATATGGAACGGTACATTGTTAAAGAAAAGTGGTTTCAGGATCCACTATTTTTGGAGAAGTTGGAGGATTGTGTTGTCAGCGAAATAAATGAATACATGGAACACCATCTGACGGAGAACCAGCCAGTTGGATCGTTCTTCGAAATGGGCTATTATAAACCATTTAGTTATATTTTAAAAAACTATGTCGCGTATTGTAGTTCAGCAACCTTTATGGCTAAGTATAAACAAGAAAAATATGCAATTATAGAAATAAGTGATAATAATGTAAATTTCTTTATAAAATTTTATTAATTTAAATAAACGTAAAAAACAATTATATTTAGTAAAAAATTGCACTTTCATACAATAATAAATACTACATTGTAACCCTATTTCTTTAAATAAAAACGAATTATATTTTTCCACACATTTTATTTCCTCAAATTTCTATTTTTGTCACACTACAAACATACAAACAACGATATCATTTATAATATTTAAAATAGCATTACACTGTGCTTTCTCTTATCAGCACTTCCAAACCGGAAAAGAAATATTTAATGTGTCAACGACTTGCCTGCAATCCTCCACATTCCATTAAATTAATGTAATGCATGTTGAGGGCTTATATTCAATACCCTCTATCTGCACTTTTAACAAAAATTAGATTCTGATATGAAAATCCACCTAAGACTTAATTGTCATCGGCGATATTAATGCTGACCTTGTATAACGCTTGACAGAAGAATTTACAATTAAATTGCAAATTCAGAATTAACATCAGTGAAGTCAGGTAAGTCCCAGATGGGTTCTAACATCACAAAGTAGTTTTTGTGAAAATTGCAGATAGAGGGTATTGAATAAATATAAGTAGATATATTTAATCAAATAAAATAATTTTTTTTGTTTATTTGATTTGTTTATACTAAACACTTCTCACAACCGCTAGATGGCGCGGTAGCTCTACCAGATGGGTTCTAACATCACAAAGTAGTTTTTGTGAAAATTGCAGATAGAGGGTATTGAATAAATATAAGTAGATATATTTAATCAAATAAAATAATTTTTTTTGTTTATTTGATTTGTTTATACTAGACACTTCTCACACCCGCTAGATGGCGCGGTAGCTCTACCGGGATTTGAGGAAATGAAATGTGGGGAAAAATATAATTCGTTTTTGCTTTTATTTGGGCCAAATTCCTTATTGATTGTTTGCTGGGTTGGAGCTGCTTCGGACGATAAGAAGAAAAACGAAAGATTGTTTTCTTTTTTCCCTCCTACGAGTTTCAACGCATTTCGCGTCTTCCTTAGGGAGTCTGGTTTTATTAAACAATAAACAACATGAATTACAATACAACCAGAACTGATACAATTTGGACATTTTTTCAACTCACATTTAATCTAATAATTACACAAATAAATATCACAGGCGAATGTACATTCTAGAAACTATATTTATGTATGTATACTTAAAATTCTTCGTGCTCTTATTTGTATACGTGTTTCATGACAGCTGTGTAGGCGTTATTTGTTTTGTCCACGTCTTCTTTGAAGTTCATCGAGTTTTTATTTAAAGAAATAGGGTTACAATTTAGTATTTATTATTGTATGAAAGTGCAATTTTTTACTAAATATAATTGTTTTTTAAGTTTATTTATATTAATAAAATTTTATAAAGAAATTTACATTATTATCACTTATTTCTATAATTGCATATTTTTCTTGTTTATACATAGCCATAAAGGTTGCTGAACTACAATACGCGTCATAGTATTTTAAAATATAACTAAATGGTTTATAATAGCCCATTTCGAAGAACGATCAAACTGGCTGGTTCTCCGTCAGATGGTGTTCCATGTATTCATTTATTTCGCTGACAACACAATCCTCCAACTTCTCCAAAAATAGTGGATCCTGAAACCACTTTTCTTTAACAATGTACCGTTCCATATCCATAGATGAATCCATGTTCAGTCTTGAAGTAAAGCTTCTTCGTTTCCTTATTAAAATATATTTTGTCTATGCTTAAAACCTCATAACATAATAAATAGTCAGTCATGGGTTAAATTTTCTTTCTGAATAATTTTTATTTGATGACTTTTTTTATATGTTTCTGTTTTGTTAGAAAAGTGAATTGTAGGCAGTTGTGTCAGAGAACTTAGATAGATAGAGAAGGTGCAAATTTTTGGAACGTAAAATTGTTTGGCTGAAAAATAAATCCATGGAATATCACCACACCGCGATTAACATTTCAAGAAGAGTTAACAGAGAAAAATGTAAATTTCTGTTATGATAATGTTATATTTGTTGCAAGTGTCTGGCTATGTGTTGCTAGGTTGCAGGTGAATGCAGAAACGTATTCATGTATATTTTTTTTATAAAATTAAATAAATTAATATAGTTAAATTATATTAAATGTACTTTTATATTAGTAAGAATTGCTGGTTTGCGTTTCTGCAAGACCATTTGTTAAATATAATTTATTCAGTAGTTAATGTTGCTAAAAACTTAAAAAGCATCTGTTCAAGTTCGCTTCTTGTACGAGTATTATATTATGTAAATAGTAAAAATGCATGTTAGTTAAAAAAAGTTAAATTGGTAAAAAATGCCTGTTATTGATAGTTTTGACTTATTACAAAACAAAAAAAAAACAAAAAAATTGTTTATATTATTTAGTTATGTATTGTTCGAAAAAATTATGTACACATGCAATTGGCAAACTATTTGGTGATTTGCCGACGATATTTCAAAGGGGCTTTTGGTCGAAAAATCGGCTTTTTCTTTTTTATCGGTTCTTATGGTAGCTTCTATGCTTACGGTGACCATATTTATGGGAGCCGAATACGGGACAAAAATAATTTTGCGAATTTTTTACACAAAAGCTAAAAGATCTTAAAACCATTTGAAACGATCCTAGATGTATTAGCCTTGAAACAGCACCCTTATAGTAGCATCACTCATTTGTAGGATACATTTCACGAGATTTTTACCCCACATTTTTTACAAAAAAAATTTGAATTTTAGTATAATAAAGTACAAGTTTGAAGTAGCTCGGACTAATCGTTAATTTTTGGCAATTTTTTTTTGTCGACGGTGCTACGCATGTTTTTCATACAAAGTATGTATGTTCGAAATTTTTTTTATAGGGAAGCAAATGAGCAGCACGTTGCACTTTATTATACTCATTTTAATGAGCTAAAAAACTTTAGGCAAATTTTTTGCTAAAGTTTCTGATTAAAAAGTGCGAAGTTTTGGTGAAACTTTGCAGAATTAATTTTCATAGTTTTTGCATAAAGTCGGATATTTGGATATATTTGGTTTTTGTTAGGAAAAGAGCTTTACTTTCATAAGAAAAAAAAATTATAAACAAAAGAAAAATAAGCAAACCTTGCTAAAATGTACAGTCCTAAATTATATTTTGGTCACTGTATGTGTTCCTCAATTCGAATCACAGGCATCCAGACTGGAAAATAATAACTGTTAATGGAGAAAATTGCGATCANCTTCTGAGAGTGATTTTGCTGTTTGACCTTTTTCCAGGATTTTACACGAAAAGTATTGGATCAGAGCTATTATATCATCCATACATATGCATATTATACATACATATATTAATGCATGTTCATCAATTATCAACGGTCCCAGTTAAAATTATTTCAGTATTTTTTTAAATTTTCGCCTTTTTTTTATCAAAATAGACTACTAAACCTATGCCTAACACCATCTACGAATATCAAAATGCATGTGTGGAGTTTAAATAATCGGAAGTAATACTCAATTTCCTCTTACTTTGCATATGCCTAAATGTATGCAACCATTTGGCAAGCAAACACAGGGTGCTTCTAATGAAAATAAAATTTGTATGCTGAAATACACATGCTAAGCCCTTCCAAATTTTGTGCCGCGATATGCGTTACAGCTTCGCAAATTTTACNACCATACCTAAACCAAAGATGTATACACATCAAAAATTTAATTACCAGGACAATTGGTCAAAAAAGACGAATGTCCCGTATAATACAGGACGGATGGTCACCGTATCTATGCTAGATATTTTCAATGCAATACACCGCAGTTTTCTAGCTGCCTTAGTTTTTTCACAAATTCACTTTAAACATGGACACATTGACAAAAAAACGTACAAATGCAATGCACTTGTTAACTTCAAAGTGGTTTTCTTGAAAAGTAATTTTTGAGTTTTATGAACATTTATTTTGAGCAAATGTGTTGCATGATCATTTTCCACTGCAATACTCGTATTACTTATATGTAATTAATGGGGCATATTCATAGCCGAAATAAAGCCGACACTAAAGTTAGTTACAGATTTTTGACGTACTTCTCAATAGAATATCTGTAAAAACTGCAACTAAGTTTAGAGTCGAATCTATTTCTAACGCATGCGCATACGGATGTATGTATGTACTTACATATGTACTACATATGTAAAAATGCGCATACTCCAAATCATTTATGCATTGATAACGTTCCTACATACATATGTGTACATAGGAACATACCTAAACAACCTCGAAAATCATTTATTGATAACGTTCTTACACATGCACATACTATAACATACATATAATAACTTCCTTCTTATTTGAGGTTCACAAACTTTAACTTCAGAGTCTATTTCGTCTACGAATATGCCCCAATAGTTTTGCAGTCAAATGAAAATGCACGCATATGTATGTAAATCTTCTTCTTCTTTTTTGGCGCTGTAACCGCCTAAGCGATTTTGGCCGAGTTCAGCAAAGCACGCCAGTCGTTTCTCCTCTGTGCCAACTGACGCCAATTGGAAACGCCAAGTGAAGCCAAGTCCTTCTCCACCTGATCTTTCCATCGCAGTGGGGGCCTCCCTCTTCCTCTGCTACCACCAGCGGGTTCCGAGTTGAATACTTTCAGAGCTGGAGCGTCGGTGTCCATTCGAACGACATGACCAAGCCAGCGGAGCCGCTGTATTTTAATTCGCTGCACTATGTC
>NW_016158236.1:94570-101214 GCF_001687245.7 Rhagoletis zephyria | reverse complement strand
GTAGCGAAAGCGCTGGCTGTCTGTTGTGATTGCAGCTTTTCGACGTTAAGCTTTCCTTGCATATTTGGGCGCACATTTTTTGCTGCACAGAGGCGTAAATACATACTCCATTAATTGATAACATAAATACATCCATGCATACATGCATATATTGATAAGTATGTACATACATACATACGTATGTGCATATTTCTGCCAAATACTACGCACATGCATAGGTACATACCCTGTGGGGAAAATCTCTAGTTCTGAACTGGTGCGCTTCTAGTAAATTTAGACCCAGTACTGGTTCGCGATAAATCTCTTTTGCATGCAAGCAACTGGCGAATTTAACATGGCGATGTCCTAGGAAGTGTCAATTGCCCCCCGCTGCATCCCTTTTTCGATAGTTCCGAACTAGTCCTAAATTCTATAGTTCCGGTCCAGTTCTANAAATTTAGCATGGCGATGTCCTAGGAAGTGTCAATTGCCTCCCGCTGCATCCCTTTTTCAATGGTTCCGAACTACTCCTATTTTCTATAGTTCCGAACCAGTTCTAAAATCGACAGACGAAAGAAAAAAGTATCATGATTTTTTAATCTTTGTGTTATTGCGTGTGTGCGGTTTTAAATTATTTTCAAAGAAATATGTTTTCAATTTGAAATTAAATTTGTTTTAATGATTGTAAGNTCCAGTTCTAAAATCGGCAGACGAAAGAAAAAAGTATCATGGTTTTTCAAACTTTTTGATTCTTCCGTGTGTGCGATTTTAAGTTATTTTGGAAGAAATGTGTTTTAAATTTGAAATTAAATTTGTTTGAATGATTGTAAGAAATGTACGTTTACATACCTTTAGCTGTAGCTGAGTTTGCAGAGGTGCTCGCTGTTATTTCTTAGATTCCAGACGGTCCCAAGATGTTGAAATGTGTGAAAGCTATGAAAAAGCATCTGCGAAGCGCAGAATAGAAGCGTATTTGAACGAAAAAGCCGCCGAACACATATCTATGTAAAGTAAACAAGCCCCCCGCTGCATCCCTTATTCGATAGTTCCGAAATAGTTCTAAATTCGACAAATAGGATCTAGTTCGTTCTGCATCCCTTNGAAGCATTTCTAAATTCGTCACTTTAGATATAGATTTCTAGTGAAAAAAACTGAAAAAAATTAGTTTCTTAAAAGTACCACTCTTCGCCGATTTTGGACTGGTGGGGATCTAGTTCCAATCGGACTAGTTCCTTTTTGGCAACGGAACTAGAAATTTTATTCACTAGTCCGCGGTTTCTCTGCAGGGTATGTACAACTCAGCATACATACATAATCTCGCACATATTCAAGTACAACAAGAACTATTTCATTCATAAACGCATTCGCGTATTTCTCAAGGCCAAATAAATTCATTCATAACAACCGCAGCACATCTCCCCGCAAATTCATCACCTACAAGCGCAACTTTTTCAGTCCGACACAAAAATTCTAAAATCTAAAATTTAAGAAATCTCGGCCAGCCAAGTTAAAAGTGGCAACTATTTCTCTATATCCAGTAAAATTAGTTATCTCGAATTTTGGTAATTTTTGGTAAAACAATCTATTTCTCTGTTCCACAACAATATTTCAGTCATTAACTAGTATTTTAAGGTGTAATTTTAATTAACATTAAATAAAGTGAACGTTTTCTGCAAGAATTAACATTATTTTATTTTTTTTAATAAAATCAAAACTCCTAAATTCACAAACATATGTGGTTTTATCGGAAGTTCACAAATGTAACGAGCACGTTTGCACATTTTTCGGTCCAAAATTTTAAAATTTTTGTCCACGACGCGCCACGATTTTTGTACAGGTGGGTTAATGTGCCTTGAACACCATTTGTATAATTGAAAAAAAATTATTCTATTTATTTTTGAATATTAAAAATTTCTAAACTTCAAAGCGTTTATAAAAATATATTTACATATATCCACGGATGATTTTTAATTTTTTTCACCCGTAAGCAAATCTTCAGTATCATAAAAAGATTCAACCACATCAAAGTACAAGATATGCTCTGTCCAAGCTAGTGCTAGTCCACTGTATATGTCCATATGTATGTCTGCGTGTATGCGTGTAAATATGTCAACTCAAATTTGATTTTAACCCATTTTAGCGGACATAGTTTTTTTCATTCCAGCCGGTTATATAACATGAATTTTTAGTTAATTTTCATGAAAGTTACACGTATCGTCGAGAACATGTTTAAATGCAGAATTTTAAACGAAATATTATTATTCTCCATATAAAATGTACGAGTATGGCTTTATTAATTGTTAACTTATGCGAAAACCAAAATATTTAGTCAACCTAGGGTTAATTTTGGTGGCGTCGTGGCAATTCGCAGAAATATAATAATTTGTCTGTGGTTGGAGGACGGCGAGGGGAAGACGAAAGCAGACCAATCGTACATATGTATGCACATATTTACATTTATTAATGCATACATATTTATGCTTTGTCTTTTGGGATGAATGAAGAATTTCATATACGTAGTTTTTAGAGATTACAATTTGAATAATGTACTGTGGCGCGTAAGCTAGAGGCGATGCGACTTTTTGGCGTCTCGCCGTTTGTCTTGGTTCAAATCCCGGACAGACCAAGTAATATTTTTTTTTTGTTTTTTTAATTGTCATATCCATATTCCATTTTAAATTTTACTATTAGCTTTGTTTAAAATAATATATGTAAATGGATATGTAGGTACAAACGCATGTATAATTTCACATAATCGCTCAAATTGGCCAAAAGTTACTGAGAGCTTTATTGTAAATATTTTCACTAAAATATTAGTTATTGGAATTAAAATTTTATGCGAATCCAATTTTTATTCCCATTTCTAGAAAGCGCAAGTATGTATATGTTCGTGCCACAAAAATTATTTCATAAGTAATTCATTTTAAACACAAATATGTATGTACACTGGCAATCAAATGTGAGTGCATCCTGTTTTTTGTTTAATATTTGCAATGTTTTTAAGTTAAACTTTTTTTGTTATTTTCGACGGGTTTTGCGGCTTTATGCATATAACAAGTGCAATTTGTAAAAAATAGCGCTAATTTTTTTTTATTTGTTTGCAAGCAGTCATGCGCATTTTATTCTACAAGAAATTCCCTTTTATTTGGTAAAAAGTGCAAAAAGCCGTCAGCAATAAAAAATTATTAAAAATCAACCCGATTTTTTAGCCGCTTAAAACTTGATCTTGTTCCACTAGAATTAAAAAACCGATCTATCTGCGTACTCAAAATTTTTCTAAAAACTCAGATTAAACAGGTCAAAATTTAGATGAGAATTCGTTGAATTTGTCTATGTTCTGTGTAAAGTTTGAAAGTTTGACTTATGTAGTTTTAATTAAAGCGTGAACCACATTTTTATAAAAAAATAACAAAAATATTTTCACTTGAAAAACATTGCAAATATTAAACAAAAAACACCATGCACTCACTTTTGATTGCCAGTGTACATAGATGTACATATGTAAGTGTGTAAATTTTATGCAAAACTATAAATTTATTAAATTGTATTTGCATCTTCACAAAAAGAGGACAAGTTAAAAAATTTAACAAAAATTACAAATTAATAAAAATTAGATTTGCCATATGTTCGTTTATTTGCTCGCAGCACGAAGAAGAGCAGATTTTATGTTGCTCAACATTGTATTATGTTATCAACATTAAATTCAACAGAATTTCTACATTCCGACTTGAACTTTTCTAACGCTGTTAATTTTTCGTCCGCGAATAGTTTCCACTTTCAGTTTGCACCTTCTCTATCTATCTAAGTTCTCTGGTTGTGTACACATCAAATAGTTTTTTTTTGCGGTTGTGTATCGTTGATAAAAGAATAGGCACGCACATGCATTTATTAGCGTGGGATATACGCAATCATATTTATGAATTCCTGTGGCTGTTAATTTAAAAGTAGTAGTTTTATAATATCGCAACTCAATGATTATGTCGGTGACAGGTAACAAGATCAACGGAAATAAAGTCATTGACGCTATTTCCTCATTCAAATGGAAATAGCGTCAACAATGCTTAAAGTATGTCGATTCATAGAAGAAAATATTGTTCTTACAATAAACATTGCCCCGTAAATGTTGTTTTATAATAGATGAAAAAGTATTTTTAGCAAAAAAAACCGACTTCAACTCTCGTATAAAAATATATATATATATATATATCTCATGATCCACTGATCGGATCTTAACCAGATTAGTATCGAAATCGGTTGACGTGGTCCAAAGTTATGCGGTAACATACATAAAAAACTAAAAATAAAATAAAAATATTCCGACGAACTGATAACCTCCTCCTTTTTTGGAAGTCGGTTAAAAAGGTTATTGCCAAATCCTCAGTGTCGTGCTAATAATCCACACACAATCATGAACTACCACCAATTGATTTTATTAAAAAATTTAAAATTACGAGTATAGTAAAAACGCGATGCGAAATACCAAACGCAAAACGCAGTTGGAATACGAGAAATATTTGAAGAAAGAGTGTAGAAATGATCCAGAACTTGCAAAACATGTTTCGTTTCCACAAAAATAAAGCGAACACTATTAAATTGAAGAAACAGTCCATGTCCCAAAACCCCAGAGAAACACTGAAAGTATTCTGTGTTTTAAATTAGCATATTTTGAACGAATTCGGAATGTCTAAGGTGGAAAAGAAACCAACCTTTCTATAAGCAAACAATTATAGGAAAGGAATTTTCTTACGCTGTACTCATGTCTCCGCCAGCAGTTTGTGACATCATTTAAAAGCAGGTAAGGAGAACGACGACATTATTTATTAGATGGACATTCAACAAGCCAATGAGCCAAAATGCGGGTATAAACAATTATTGATTATTTAATATCGGAACCGAGATCATGTAAGTTAATTGATCGGTTTTTGGTTTTCACACACTTTTGAAACACAAATTATATGCTTTTTTACTGCAGACAAGTTGTTGCCAAGGCACAGCAGAAACTTTCCAATAACTTACAAATATAAATATGTGATATATCGAGGGCTTAAATTCATTAATACTCTCTATCTGCAATTTGCACAAAAACAAATTTTGGATTTTAGAAACCATCTGGGACTTATTACCTGTCATCACTGATATATTACTTCTGATTTCCAATTTATAATAGTGTAAATTCTTCTGTCAAGCGTTATATAAGGTAGCATTAATATCGCCGATGACAGTTAAATCTTAGGTGGATGTTTATATCAGATATGCAGATAGAGGGTACTATTGAATATAAGTTCTCGATATGTAAAATATATAAAAAATTTATTTCAACGTTTACAAAAAATAAATCTACCTGGGTTACAGCACGGCGGGAGAGGGGGAAGGGGGGGCCCCGCGGCTTAGCGTGACGTGGTGTGGCGCCCCGGTCGCGTGGGGTACGCGGGGCGGGAGCGCGGCGCGCGCGGTGTGGCGCGCGAATGCCGGCCGCCGCGAAGCTAAGCAAATTTAATGTTTGAAAGAGCAATAATGTCAAAGGATTTTATTTCGCTTTTATAAAGGCAATAATGTCAATTGACTTTATTTCGCACCAGGGTGGGAAATAAAGTCAACTCACCTTATTTCCGTTGATCCTATTACCTGTCACCGATTATGTCCATGCAAAGTTTAACATGCTCTTTTTTAATATAACAGCTATATGCATTTAATAATTTCTCCAATTCCGCTGCTCCCATTTTCAGAATCGCAAATATTTTGCGTTTTACTTTTCAAATCACAAAATTACGTGCTCCAATATTCGCAAATCGGAAAATTTTTGCAGTTTCAAATCGGTTGCCGATGAGACGGTGAAATGAAAAGTAAATGGCAAAATTAACATAAATAACAAGCTAGCTTAGTCTAAATTTATTTTTGATTGTGCCCATTATAATTTACGATATTTTTGGCGTCCTTAAATTAACTTTTTATGTCGATTTTATTTGTTTAATTCACTATTTATTATACAAATCTCCGTTCTGGGCAACGAAAATTTATTAGAAAATGTGTAAGTGGAAATGGGAGCACGGCTGATAATGATGGAAAATGTATATGTGTTTTATCGTTTTAATTAAATTTTTTTTTTTTGAATGTATTAATCTCATATATAAAATTTTTTAAATCAATATTTTCCTTATTTTCTCCATTATAATAGCGATTATATAAATTTATTAATTTCACAACATTTTTATGTTGTCTTTCTGTGATATAGCAATTACAAGTATCAGGTCCTGATTTATCATTATTATTACTCCAAGGACAGATCGTATAATGTTTTCCATATATAGATTTTATGCAAGACCCATTTTCCATCTATTTAGTTAATATACATTCATTTTGTATAATGCTTCTATGCGTTCAAAATTCCTTTCTAGAAATTCTTCAATTTCATAACTTTTCATATTGTCCTATTTAAATATTCGCTAAAAAAATAAGAATTATTCAATCAGCTTTAAATCTTAACTAAATTCTCTTATTTGTCAATGTTATTGTGGCTTGTTAACATTTTTTTATTTTTAATATTTTTATTGAGCTTGTACCACGATTGTTTATTAGGAAAAATTGAAAAAGCAACAAAGTCTAAGCGGTAGAAGTTATAGCACTATTTCGGAGATCACCACATCTCCTCATCAGACTTCTTTTTT
>NW_016158236.1:93844-94118 GCF_001687245.7 Rhagoletis zephyria | reverse complement strand
AAGCCACAATAACATTGACAAATACATAGTTTAGGAAGAGCCTGCCTGAAACTATACAAAAAAGCAAAAGAGCAAATGGATGTATAGAATTGACAACAAAAACCACGCTGTCGAGTTTAAATAGCGGCAAATCAGCTGCACTTGATAGTAGTTGGTTGAATAAGGAAAATGAATTAGCAACAAGAGTTTACGGGATGTACATAGCTCAGTGGTTAACGCTTCTGACTTTGAACATCGAATTCGCAGGTTCGATCCCTGCTGAAGTCTAGAAAAA
>NW_016158236.1:79037-93817 GCF_001687245.7 Rhagoletis zephyria | reverse complement strand
TTTTCCTAATAAACAATCGTGGTACAAAGCTCAATAAAAATATTAAAAATAAATTCTTTTATTTCATCATATCACTATATATGTATAAGATATCGCTATATCGCTATATATATATATGTATACAAGAATGATAGAATACAAGATTGCGCCCATCAGAAAGGATTTTTGAGAATAACCTTTGTGCGACGTCACACTGGTGCAATTGCGAGAGAGAAATACCAAAACGTGAGCAAGAATGGAAGAAGAAAAAATGTAGCAAGGAAAACGTAAACAAGTTGCACAAGTGTGACGTTACACAAACAACGATTCTGTCAAATTCACTGAGAGAGGAATAGCGGTACCGTGATGGGCGCAACCTCTATTTCTCTCAATCGTGATATGTATATATATATATAAGAAAACGTATATAAACTGAACCCATTTATCAATTTTATCAAGTGTGTAGAACGAAGGGTCTAAGAGAATAAATAATGGTTGAAAAAAAATAATTGTTATAGATGTGCAAGGATTCTATATTGCACATTAGCATTTCAGCACTGATTGATTCACATATTGAAACATTTATTATTCGTCCACCTTTTAGTTATTCAAGATTAAAGGCCTGTATGCAGCTCTCAAGAAAAGCAAAAACTCCATATAAAATGACGTACAAGAAATGGCTAAAAAATTTTCTTGAGTCAAATTTCCTTAAGGCAGTACGCAGTTCTTAAGAAATTTACTACGCTTTCTACTACGGTTTTCTAAAGTTTTTTGTGAAAAAAAAACACAAGGCAACCCAGGTTTGCAACAAAAATATATGCCCGTGCCATTATTTCTTGAGGAAAGAGTGAGGCAACAGGCTGTGCGGTATCAAAAATGTAAAAATTCCTTGGACACACACGCGAAATAATGACAATTTTTTCTTGACCGTTTTCTTGAGAGCTGCATACAGGGCTTAACATTGAAAGAAAGAATAACAATAGAGTGGTTATATAAATATCATCATGGATTGCATTGGAATGACGGAGTTTCAACTTAAAAAAAAAAATATTTAAATGAATTTGTTAAAAAAGAGGAAAATCCTTATGTATATGTAAAATGATTTGAGAAATCATAATGGATACAAGAGCTGATTGGAGAAGAAATTCTCATATATAATTTAGATGATATAGGTTGTTAAAATATAAAAACTCTATATAAAGATACTTAATATGAATATAAATGTTTGTAACTATCATCCCAATTATATGATATGTGCAGAAAAAATGTAATTTTATTTAAAAAATGTATTATATCATACATGAATTTAGAAAATATATAAAACTCGATAAAAAAGTATTTATTATTATTTTGCTTCTTTTTACGGAAATGTCACAATGTGAATGCTCTTTTTCGCATAGGGCAACCGTCGCCATACGAATGTTAGTTAGGTGCTGGGTTCTCTGCCAGCCAAAAGTAGTGAAAAATCTGGTGAAACCGCGGGTTCGTAAGGAAAACATATAGCTGCACTCCTATAATATTTCCAACGTCAGCCGGCGCACGGTCGCATTTTCTTCACAGCGAATTCAAAATAACCTTAGAAACTTTAAATAAAAAATTTGTTGGATTATTTTGCAAAATTTATTTTTCAAAATGATTTGTTTACCTAATATACAGTTAATAATCAATATTATGAATAAAAATAATTATAATTAACATTATTAATAAATATATTTTTATATACATATGTGGTTGCTTAATTTCTTGTTATTAGAATTACTCACTTGCATATAGATGTTTTCAAAAGTTGCAAAATTTTCATAAAAAATTAAGCGATTTTAGCAATATTATAATCAAAAGAAATGTAACCGATTTACCTTTCTTTTGATGTTTATTAGCACTTGCAAATCATTTATAGTGGTTCACAAAAATTCAGTTTTATTACAACTTTGAAAAATTTGACGACTTTTTCACGGCTTACATGTAGATGTTTCCAAAAGTTGCAAGATTTCTATAAAAAGGTTAAGCGATTATAACAATATTATAATCAAAAGAAAGGTAAATCGATATTTCTAGCTGGACGTAAGACTTAATAATTTTCCAAGAATATAAAAAGATTTATTCCTCGAATAGGATCAGTTAATAGAGTCGCACCAAATTATCCGCATATATTTAGCATCGACATCGACATCCAGATTCTTTATTAATTTCAGATGAATTCCTTTTTATAGTTTAATTTTTTTCATTCGAACACTCCTGTATTGTTTTGTTCCTTTATGGCATTATTCTTTTCTCTTCAAAATTTATTAAGTGAATTCGCAAAAAGTTTCTATTTTGCATTATAATATGAAATTATTCGACAAAAAGTTATGCGTAGCATTCCCTGGTGTTTGTGTTAAATGTATATGAATTTCTTACCTTCTTCTTTCTTAACAGCCATGTGAAAATTGACCACCGTATACTACTGTTTATTTTAGTGAATCGGGTAAACTGTTTCGGGTTCTTATGCGTATTTATTATGTATATAAGTATGTACATATTTGATACATATTCTCCCACACACATCTGTGGGTACAAAATATTGCATAGCATACAAATTAATTTAACTATTCACGTTTGTTGTGTTCGTGTTTAAATTTCTGAATTAAGCAGTTTCTGGATTAGTAACATATCTGTGTTCGTATGGAAAAGTAGCTTATGTCGAAAGGCTGACTTTAATATAAATCGGCATTTGCAGTATACGATTCCGAATGATTCGCTGGCGCTGAGCCGTTGAACAACTTTTAGAAAATAAACGTGCAAGAAATAGTTCCGATACTAGCAAGTCAATATTCTTATTAAGTCTCATCAAAAAATTCCTTGTCGTTTAAAGAATAAAAGGAATGCCGCATTATACTAAAGCCAACCCTTCGACATAAGCTACTTTTCCATATGAACACAGATATTTTTTGTAAAGCTGATGCCAGATGAAACTTTGTGGCTTTGCGTGACATTTATAACTTTGTCAGCAAAGCGCCAGACGCAAAAAGTATGCCACAATGAACGCCAAGAAATTTTGTACTGCTTTTTACTCATTAAAATTGCTGTGGATTTTATATATTTAGCTTTCAAAATATCAGCAATGTAATTTAATTTTACGTTTTTGCATGAAAACTCGAATTTGGACAAAACAAAATAAATATTAAACCGGCTGATTGTCAACGCGCGCAAAAAGATGGGAGTTGGCCATCTTTTCGCTTCGCGCTGCATCTGCAACGAGCTATGTGGCATGCTTTGTGCATTTTCATACAATTCATCTCANCTTTTTATAGTTTAATTTTTTTCATTCGAACACTCCTGTATTGTTTTGTTCCTTTATGGCATTATTCTTTTCTCTTCAAAATTTATTAAGTGAATTCGCAAAAAGTTTCTATTTTGCATTATAATATGAAATTATTCGACAAAAAGTTATGCGTAGCATTCCCTGGTGTTTGTGTTAAATGTATATGAATTTCTTACCTTCTTCTTTCTTAACAGCCATGTGAAAATTGACCACCGTATACTACTGTTTATTTTAGTGAATCGGGTAAACTGTTTCGGGTTCTTATGCGTATTTATTATGTATATAAGTATGTACATATTTGATACATATTCTCCCACACACATCTGTGGGTACAAAATATTGCATAGCATACAAATTAATTTAACTATTCACGTTTGTTGTGTTCGTGTTTAAATTTCTGAATTAAGCAGTTTCTGGATTAGTAACATATCTGTGTTCGTATGGAAAAGTAGCTTATGTCGAAAGGCTGACTTTAATATAAATCGGCATTTGCAGTATACGATTCCGAATGATTCGCTGGCGCTGAGCCGTTGAACAACTTTTAGAAAATAAACGTGCAAGAAATAGTTCCGATACTAGCAAGTCAATATTCTTATTAAGTCTCATCAAAAAATTCCTTGTCGTTTAAAGAATAAAAGGAATGCCGCATTATACTAAAGCCAACCCTTCGACATAAGCTACTTTTCCATATGAACACAGATATTTTTTGTAAAGCTGATGCCAGATGAAACTTTGTGGCTTTGCGTGACATTTATAACTTTGTCAGCAAAGCGCCAGACGCAAAAAGTATGCCACAATGAACGCCAAGAAATTTTGTACTGCTTTTTACTCATTAAAATTGCTGTGGATTTTATATATTTAGCTTTCAAAATATCAGCAATGTAATTTAATTTTACGTTTTTGCATGAAAACTCGAATTTGGACAAAACAAAATAAATATTAAACCGGCTGATTGTCAACGCGCGCAAAAAGATGGGAGTTGGCCATCTTTTCGCTTCGCGCTGCATCTGCAACGAGCTATGTGGCATGCTTTGTGCATTTTCATACAATTCATCTCATCTGTCAAAGCGAATCTGTCACGCAAAGCGAAGAAAGCGTTTTATCTGGCATCAGCTTAATGTTTTTATAGGAGTATATGAAAAAAGTGGAATCGGTCGGACTCATTTCTTTAGATACAAATATTTTGCTGCTACTTAGATTTCGGATAAACTCAACTGGGATAAGATTTAACTTAAAAGCCTTTGTCCATTCCGTCGTTATGATAAACTGATTTGAAGTAAAAGTTTAAATTTTCTCTGGAGGAATTCAGAAGAAATATTGATTATAATTACTTTTTCGTATGACTTCGTAACTTTTCTAACTAAGTCCAAAAGCCATCCTACAGTAAATACTTTAATTGCAAATAAGCATGTGTTTTGACATAGAAATTTGCTAAGACCGCGAAATCTCAGAAGAGTATTTCGTAGGAGCCATTTTCTATCTTATTATACATCTAAATGGGTTTATGTTGTCAATTGTAACCATAAAAACAGGAATACATCTTTTAATATTCTGGGAAAATTATTAAGTCTTACGTCCAGCTAGAGCAAAACCTTATTCCATTTACGTACATACATATGTACATATATCAAACATAAATGAAAATTCCAAAACACTTATCCGTGATAATGCCAATATCAGACCAGGTGCAGATCAAAAACAGACATTAAGACATAAAAAAGAAAAATGGTATACGAAATGCATAATGCAATTTAAAAATATATTGTTAAAATAAGAATAAAAATGATAAACAGATATGAGGCAGATGATAGCAGATTGTTATAAAATCAAAATTGTAAACAAAATAAATAATAAACTTTTAAAACTGCAATAAAATTATAGTATATAGAAATATTAAATTCAATGCCAGAAACAGATTGGATATATATGTCGAATATACATTAAAAATTTAAAATAACACATACTACGTTTATACGCACGTATTATTTGCAAATAACAATTTGCANGATAGCAGATTGTTATAAAATCAAAATTGTAAACAAAATAAATAATAAACTTTTAAAACTGCAATAAAATTATAGTATATAGAAATATTAAATTCAATGCCAGAAACAGATTGGATATATATGTCGAATATACATTAAAAATTTAAAATAACACATACTACGTTTATACGCACGTATTATTTGCAAATAACAATTTGCAAAATGATAAACTTTGCCGTATAAACGCTGAGTTCATTTTTTATTTGCAAATAACTAAATCACGCAAATAAGTACTGATTAGTGGTACTATTTGCAAATAAGCGCAAGACGCCGCCATTATTAGGTTTATTTTCTTTTTCGATGGTAATCTTATTGCCTTTTTATAATCAAGACGTTGCCATTTTTAACTTTATTTTCTTTTTTGATGGTCATATTATTGCCTTTTTATAATCAGGCAATATTAAAAAAGAATTTTTTACCATCGAATAAACAGTGAGTTAGGTATTTGCAAATTATTTTTATTTGCAAATAGCTTACGTATAAACGTAGTAATAGTCATCTGAGAAAATCCTTATAAAATAGGAAAATTCAGCAAGCTAGTAATTTTGTAAAAATTGTGTGTAAATTCAATTGTATCTGTGTATGCATATGTAACCGAAAAATAATATCTATCTTTAAACTGTGCATCACATTTTGTTTTTAATAAAACATATCTAGGCTCTAATCGAAATAAGAAATATAAGGTAGACATTTACAAAGAAATTAGGAAATTGTTTTCAGTTTTAAATACTTATTTGCCAACATTTTCGATGGTTCGGTTTATGGAAAATCAAGTAAATATAGTACAGTAGTAGTAGTAGTATAGGTGACAAGCCTTCTTTTTTTAATTGTTCAAGAGAGACGAAAAACAGATGTAGTTCCGCATCGTTTATCATTCGACATCAAAAAATAAATTAAAAAAAAGAAGTGGACTTGGCACCTTTTTACATTTAGGTAGCGATATATTACAATGCAATTCCAAAACATAACCACTATAAATACGGTGACCATCCGTTCCGTTTTTTGCAGGACCGTACTATTTTTCAAAGGTCGGTCCTGCGTAGTTTTTCAATCCTGAAAATGTACTGATTTTTTCCAAGTGTCCTGCATTTGTCCCGCATTTTATTCGTTATTTTAAAATTATCGAACAATGGATGGATTTTTTCAAAAAAGTGTTTTTTGGTACTTTTCGTAGCTTTTCTTCAATATCTCATGAAAAAATCTCCCAATCAACGTAAGCGACTTACAGATCGAAGGGTATTGATGTGCCTCTTACCAATAAAATTAAAGTTTAAAAAACTAAAACCTCCCTATTATAATTGCCATTCGTACTGTCATCAGGTATGTAACTTGAGAATAGAAATCGCTGCATCTTTTAGGCGCATCAATATTACATAGTTACATCCCGAGCTAATAAAAGGAAGGTAAAATATATAACTTGTGGCAACTTCATTAGCGCACACAAGGGGTGGGTTTTGGGGTTCAAACCCCCCCTAAAGCTAATAACCTCAAATACAATCTGTATCTTAAAGCTAAGAATCCAGCTCTCAAGGAAATTATAAGAAATATTTATTATAATTTCTGTTGCTTGAAAAAGCGCTTTGCTTTTGCTGTAAATTTTCATGAGGGAATAAATATACGAGCATTTTTTTTCTTGAGAGCTGCAAACTGATTTAAGAAATTTTGGTAGAAGAAAATTTCTTTTCCATTTCTCGTCCGTCGTTTTATATGAATTTTTCGTTTTTCTTGAGAGTTCAGTTAATTTTTTCGGTATTTTAAATATTAAAAAAAAATTAGCAATCTCTATCGAAAACCAGAAATAGAAAAAATGAACATAGAAGTGCAAAAATTCATGTAATCAATAAATTTATTTTTACCGACTCTTTTTTAAAATTTTTTATTAGGTACTTTTGAAAGTTGAGCGCATCTTGAGTTTATAGAACTTTTTATTAAACAAGTAGTTTTTAAGGAAAGAACACAATCGACTTCAATTCTCATATTCAAATTTAATCTGTAAATAAAGTGCAGTTTATGAATTTTAAAACGTTCATATATTTATTACATACTGTACATAAAACTTGCATAAATGTATTTTAAAGAGGGTATTTCCGGTGATATATCTTCAGAAATATAAAACCCCCCTAAAATATATTCCTGCGTGCGCCCCTGGGCGACTTCAATGAAAATTATTAGTGCTACAGGCGACCATTTGCATTTTGTCGTCAAAGACGAAAAAAGTGAGATTTTCAATCAAATACGCAGATTTATTTGATTATTTTTTTCATTAGTTTAAAAATTCGATAAAGAAGAGATATCATTACAGTAAATTTTGAGCCAAAGATAATGAAAATCGGTTTAGAAATGTAGATGCTACGAACCACAATCTGCACAAATTATATATTTTTGTAAACGGCACATAAATAGCTCGTCGTTTACGTCGATTCATGACGTCGATTTTTTACAAATAACTGCGAAAAGTACAAAAAACAAAAAAAAATGGTATTGTTTTCGTTTTGAACGACTCAAAATTTGCCTATAAAATAATCTTTTAAAGATTTTCACTTTTCGTGTAAGCGATTGTAATTATAATATGTTTTACTATACTTTTATAAATATTCATGTAAAAAAAGATTAATATCGATGAAGAAAACGTGATTCGTTTTTAAAGTTTAAAATTTATTAAGAATTTAGAATTATAAATACTCTTTTGATATTTTTATACTAGGTAAATATATGTAGGCATAAAAAATGTCCTTCATTTTGAATCCATATTTATGGTCACCGTAACTATAAATGATGTCGGTTGGTGAAAACTATGAACTAAATTTTATGCATTTTTACGAAAAATTGTGTAAATAATGTTCATTTGAAATAAAATAACTTACCAATGTCTACATATGTATGTATATATATTTATCTACATACATATGTATGTATTAGGGAGGTTGCGAATGTGGAATGTAGACATCCGCGGATGCGAATGCGGATGCGGATGTTTAAAAGCTAACATCCGCGCCTCCGGATGCGAATGCGGATGTCAAGTATTTTTAAGAAATAATTTAGGTGAGTNGTATTAGGGAGGTTGCGAATGTGGAATGTAGACATCCGCGGATGCGAATGCGGATGCGGATGTTTAAAAGCTAACATCCGCGCCTCCGGATGCGAATGCGGATGTCAAGTATTTTTAAGAAATAATTTAGGTGAGTAAATTAGGTGATTTAGGTAAATAAAACATGGAAAGGGTAGTCATTTTTTATAATGTGTTTTTTTTTAGTACATGAATTTAAAAATTGGAACATTGTATTTAATAATAACTTTTTATTAAAAAGTAGGTAATGTTGTTGTCTTTTCGGGTTACAGTCTGTTTCTTAAAGGGTCGTGAATCAAAGCTGCGCCTCTAAATTCTTTTCGATTTACGCTGCACCAGTTGAGAAGACTTTCAGTTATATTTATTTATTTTTTTTGCGGTGCAATAATTACTTTATGAGAATTGCGTCGGGGCTGTAAATGTCGGATGTATACTCCTGACTTTCATCTTCACAATCCAGCATCATGGCAAGATCGTTGTTTAAACACCGCTGTTTTCCAAAGAATTCTTCATTCTCATTCCTTTGATTCTCTCTGAATTTGGAGAACCTGTAACGTCATCAGCGTTTTTCGATTTTAGTTTTAGCAATTCATTTTTAATCCTTTCTTCCGTGTTTTATCAGTGCACTTGCACAATATTCCAGGGACCGAAAATAACACGTTATTTTTTACGACTTAAGCTTGGCCAAATATTTTTTATTCTGAAATAAAAGTCCTTTCCGTATAATAAACAAACACAAAAGACTTATCTAAATTAAACAAATTTGGTATCATATGAAAGAGGACTGAAATAGCTTTTAAACAGAAATGACGAACGAAGGTGCTCACCTCTACTTATATATTTTTTATAATTTAATACTAAAGAAATTCATATACCTGACCCAAAGTTTGTTCTATGGTAATTAACTAACACATTTTATATAAATATTTTTCAATATTTGGCCAAGTTTAACTCTTAAAAAAATAACTGTTATTTTCGATCCCTCCAATATTCGCATTCGCAAAAGATCCGCATTGATTATTGCGAATGCGAAAGCGAATGCGAATGTCAAAATTAATGCGGAAGCTCCGCGGTTGCGAATGCGAATGCGAATATTCGCAACAACCCTGATATGTATATACCCAGTGGGAAAATGTAATGTATTGTGATCGAAAAAATAATCAGTAAAAGCCGTTTTTACATTCGAAAATGCATTTTTTTCTCCACAGCGATGTCCTAGGAAAAGTGTGGCAATCAATTTTGCATTACCAGTAATGCAGGAATGAATGCGATTTAGTATGAATTTTTGGCGACTTTTTGGATACATTAGAATTCTGATTACATAGTTAACAGTAATAGAATCTGGAACTCATAAGAAATACATTATATTATTTATCACGCATGTAATGTATTACCACTTTTCCCACTGGGTAGTTTAATATTTTTAAAAGAAATGATTGAATACACATGCATACATATGTATTTAAATTTAGGTCTTATTTCACTTTTTAATAAGAAACTAATAATTTTTATATAACAAAAAAATATTTTACTTAAATAGAAAATTTAAAGTTGTTATTTACGTACTTATTGAGGGGGTTTGGTTTTGCTTTGTTGGTTTATATCTACATGTGAGGTTATGACACATTGATTTTCTAGCTAGATCTTACCACTCAATCATCTTGTTAAAGTCATTTTGTTATTTCCAGCCAGCAACCAAATGCAAAAAATATCCCTTAATAAGCTCTTTATTATTCTTTTCTTTTTCGTTGTCAAAACGAAGTTGTGAAAAACTTTCTTAATCACGCTAGTCTTGAAAGCAATTTTTTCGCATTCTCTTTTGTGTTTTCTATTTGCTTCCACACGCGGCAACTTTAATTGAATTCAAGTCCTTGGTTCTTAAATGGGAAGCAACGAAAAGATCAAAAGAGACAAGAAAACTTGAAACGATTTGACGGTACGGAGGTATCTGTACTCTTCCCCTCTCTTCCCACCTCCTTCGCCAACGAACAAGCAAACTTGAAAGCAAGACTTGACGTGTCTGAAAGGGGCCCTAGTGTTTTCTTCTTCGCAGTTGGTAGCTTGTATTTAAAAAAAAAAAAAAAACATTCACTCATACCTTGTATGGAGAAGAACAGAAACATATAAAAAGAAAAGTCATCAAGTAAAAATTATCCAGAAATAAAATTTAAACCAATGAGTGACTATGTATTTATTATGTTATGAGGTTTTAAACTTGGACAAAATATATTTTAATAAGGAAACGAAGAAGCTTTACTTCAAGACTGAGGACAACATGAACATGGATTCATCTATGGATATGGAACGGTACATTTTTAAAGAAAAGTGGTTTCAGGATCCACTATATTTGGAGAAGTTGGAGGATTGTGTTGTCAGCGAAATAAATGAATACATGGAACACCATCTGACGGAGCACCTGCCAGTTGGATCGTTCTTCGAAATGGGCTATTATAAACCATTTAGTTATATTTCAAAAAACTATGACGCGTATTGTAGTTCAGCAACTTTTATGACTATGTATAAACAAGAAAAATGTGCAATTATAGAAATAAGTGATAATAATGTAAATCTCTTTATAAAATTTTATTAATTTAAATAAACGTAAAAAATAATTATATTTAGTAAAAGATTGCACTTTCATACAATAATAAATACTAAATTGTAACCCTATTTCTTTAAATAAAAACGAATTCTATTCTTCCACACATTTTATTTCCTCAAATTTCTATTTTTATCACACTAGAAACATACAAACAACGATATCATTTATAATATTTAAAATAGCCTTCATTACACTGTGCTTTCTCTTATCAGCACTTCCAAACCGGAAAAGAAATATTTAATGGGTCAACGACTTGCCTTCAATCCTCCACATTCCATTAAACTAATTTCTGATATGAAAATCCACCTAAGACTTAATTGTCATCGGCGATATTAATGCTGACCTTGTATAACGCTTGACAGAAAAATTTACAATTAAATTGCAAATTCAGAATTAACATTAGTGATGTCAGGTAAGTCCCAGATGGGTTCTAACATCACAAAGTAGTTTTTGTGAAATTTTCAGATAGAGGGTATTGAGTAAACAGCCAAAGGTATGTAAACGTGTTTTCAAATGCAAAATTTAATTTACATTCATTCAAACAAATTTGATTTCAGATTGAAAATACATTTATTTGCAAATAATTAAAAATTGCTACCATGGTAACCCAAAAAGAAAACATGTTGTTACTTTTTTCGTTTACAACTGGTTCGAAACTATAGAAAATGGGGTGCAAAGCGAACTAGATCCCATATGTCGAATTTAGGACTGGTTCTGAACTATAGAAAAGGTTATGCAGCGGGGGACAATTTCCAATTCCTATGACATCGCCGTGTTAAATTCGCCAGTTGCTTGCATGCAAAAGAGATTTATCGCGAACTAGTAGTGGTTCTAAATGTACTAGACGCGCACCAGTTCAAAACTAGAGATTTTCCCCACAGGGTGGCTGTGTGTGCGGCTGTGTGCTTTTTGATGACGCGAAGGCTGTGGGTGTGTGTGTTTTAGATGACGCGAAGGCTGTGTGTTTCGCCGTGTCCCCGCTAGGTGGCGCCACTATCTGTTTAAAGCGATTTCCCCCACGTTTGAAGCAACACAAACCCCCTAATGACTCGCTTATATGTATATACACGAGATTTGGAAATTTTTATCAAGACGTCCAATCGATATGTTTGAGATATCATTGGAAAGGTCTTGCAGAGTGTGTCCAGAAAATGTATTCAGGCTTCATAAACGATTAACCGGATTCTTAAAAATTAGGCTTAACTGTTGCGAAACAAAAAACGTTTTTTTGCTTTTGCCGGTTTAAGTGGCCATGTGGGTACATCCAACATATTTAGTGTTATTCTATAGGCCAATACCTTTCAAACGATACCTTATATATTAAGTTCCGGCTACTAGTTGGAAAAATATAGAGGTAAATGTGTTTTGGTTCGTGTCTCCACTACGAGATGCTTTGGTATGTATGTGGCGTATGTCCATACGTACCTTCATTTAATTTTTTTCAAACTTGCAGGAATTAAACTACAAAAAAAACTAAGAAGGTTTTGTTCCAGGATGTTTTGATTCGTATGCCTTTGTGGGCGTGGCTGCTGCCTGAAAATCGAAAAAAGGCAATTTTTAAACTACCACTGAGGCCGCACTACTCAGTTCATGTCATTGATGCGGATATTAGTAGAAGGGTCTTCAAACAAGCTATCTAACGCTTTCTTTTGTGTTTATAAAATATAAATATGCCATAACTTTATCACCTGAAAACTGAAAATCGGGCTGCTGAAAATATAAATTTCGGGCATTTTCTCAAAAACTGGTCAGTCGATTTTATTCAAGGTTTCCACACATCTAGCCCAAAACCTTAGCTTTCATCTGGTATATAGCTTATATCTTGGAAAACTCTTGGTGTGGAGATATTGCGATTCAAATTGAAAAAATGTCGCTCCAAAAAGGGTCAAATGGCTAAGAATATAAAAAAAAAAATAATGTTTGGTAATTTTTTTATATGGAAAAAATATGCGACACCTTCAACAAAACAATTTCCCAAAAATCAATGGTAAGTCTTCCAGCTTCTTCTAGCTTCCTCATACTTGCACTTTATTATACTAAAATTGAATGGGCTAAAAAACTGCATACTCAACTTTTTTTTTTTGACTAAACAATCGAAAATCTGTTAAAGAACTTTTTACTTAGTTACCAATGTGTATGTAGTTAGGTCGTCTATGTTTTCTCATCTTTTCTGTAAACTCTTGTTCGTATACGCTCTACTATTTCTGTAACCTCTTGCTCATTTACGCTTTACTATGTCTTACCTTGTTTTCACTGTGAGTTGTAAAAATGTACAAAAAATACGTAATATCTTACCGTACTTTTGAGATAAATAAATATTCAATATTTAAATGGCTACTAGCCTTATCGCGGAGAAAATTTTCATGGCAGGCAGGGTTATATAAAATTGGGCCGATTTCGCTTATTTTTATTTTAAGTGAATATATTTTTTCTAAAATCTTTGTTATGAATGTCTTAAATTTATGTGTGAAGTTTTATTCGCAAGCTTAGAAAATAACAAATTGTTTCACTGTTTGCTTAACACGCGTTTGTGTTTTGATATAGTGCCAACACATAGAATAAATATTACAGGTATTGTCTTCCCAGATAGCACATATTCAATTCTGCCTTAATTACAAAACATCATTGTTGCCCACGCTTAAAGGTTTCCGGTACGGGAAAAATGGATATTTTCAAGCACACATATGTATTTTTTTAAAAACTCTTGTTTTGCTGAGAACTTATTTAAATTCCTAAAACCGAAGGCCAACTTGAATTTAAAGAACCAACACTGAAATGCGTCAAAATGAAAATAAAACAGCACAAATTTCTATGTAAAGAAAAACTTTCTGGGAAGCCAATAGGTTTGTTCGTCGAAAATCCAGCGAGATTTATCACTCAAAATATTAAATAGTAAGAAAAAATGCTCCCAAATTCTCTCTCAAGTAGAGAAACTCACAAATTTCTGCACGAACGCAAGTTTTCAGGAATTTGCAAGTTTCTCTGCCAGCTAGTGCCTACGGTTGCATTCAAACATAAGAAATTTGTATAGAATTTTTAAAATTCTTTCAGAGGGGAAAAACAAAGGATAACAAAGGAAGGTAAATTTCTTCCGACTTTCTTCAACATACGTTTCAATTTCTTTGTCGTAGTAACTGTCGGGTTTCCTATATCGACTCTGGTTGAGATTGCATTCCGATTACGAATACAGTTCTTTTCAGCCGAGTACCTTTCAACCGGTTTTTTTTTGCCAATTTAGCCGGTTGGTCTAAAAATAAGTTCTGGCAACACTGATTATAACCCTTACTACTCAGAATTCTCCTTTCTGTGCTGCCAGGAAAAAGGGGCAGAACACCTTTCTGCGTAGGCGATCTGCGGCCGCACGTAGGGATTATAACCCTCACGAAGTAAAATTCTCACTTCTGCGTTGCCGCAGAAGAGGAGCTAAACCCCTTTTGCAGAGAACACCTAATATAGTTAATTACGTATGTTTTTTAGAAAAACGTACATTTTTATTAACAAGTAATTTTTAAGCAAAAAACAAAACCGACCTCAATTCTCATATGATCCAGTGATCGGATCTAAACCAGATTATCATGGGACCACCTCTGAGACAGTACCTTTCCGATGCAAAAAGAATTATCGAAATCGGTTGACGTGGTCCAAAAAAAAATTAAAAAAAAATATTCCGACGAACTGATGACCTCCTCCTGACGTGGTCCAAAAAAAAATTAAAAAAAAAAGATTCCGACGAACTGATGACCTCCTCCTGTTTTTTGGAAGTCGGTTAAAAAAAAAGGTTATAAT
>NW_016158236.1:50151-79012 GCF_001687245.7 Rhagoletis zephyria | reverse complement strand
CTAGTGAGCGTAAATAAAAAGTGCAATATTTGAATGCAATTTTGCAGAATTTTCTTTAGTTTTGTTGTAGAATTAGCCATTTTTTTACAAAAAATTTGCGAAAAATAAAATATTAAAAAAAAAAATTGCCTGTATTGTAAAAAATTCGCTGTGCCTAAACTTTATTGACTGACTGTACGCATTTTTTAACTGCCTTTGAAACGTACGGAAAATATTTTTTTATTTATTTGGAACGTTGCGAAATGTTCTATGCTAGAAACACAAAATAAAAAACAGAACTTTTGCAACGATTCGTATGAATAGAAGATTTTCCCTATGTTTCAAAGGCAGTTAAAAAATGCGTATAATTTTCGTCACGAAATTGATATCATAAATTTTGTGTTTGTAGTTCAGCTTGCGTCACTCGAAAATTTTACCTCACAGGTGTTTTATTTGATACTTAAGACCCTCACAATTGCTTTGTTTGAGTGTGGTATTGAAAAAACAAAATCACATATTTTTGCACACAGTGGAAACGTACCTCTATTTAAAGACTTCATCCATATTTCCCCATGGCTTAAATTACTTTTTTCAACTCAGCAAAACACTTTGAAAGGCTAAGAATTCGCTAAAAAGAGTATCCAACTCGATGTCTTGTATGCAAAACTCTTTTACAATGTCAGAAAATGGACAAAAAAGAATTGTAAGTTGTAGGCAAAAGTCATTCAATTACTCAAATTTGTAACGGCTCGGCGATATGCCTATAAAACGATTGCTTGTATTAATTTCTTGTGGATATTACACATTTTCTGAAACATATCAACTATAATTAAATTATTTTCTCCTTACTTTTTACAGTACAGTTTAAGCAAGTTCCAACGTTCTGTATGTAAAACCTTAAAATATCCTAAAGTATCTTGTTTGTGTAAAATAATATTCCACAAGCAATATACATGGGGAAAAATTACCGAACACGGAGTTACCGAGTACTAAGATCGGTGGGAAGACCGGTATTACAAATTTGTATACTCAGAATTGAAAATTCAGTACAAATCAGTACAAATTTTGGGTTGACTTTAGTGTACATCGACAAGAGAGTGCATCTATCACTTATATTTTCATAGATATTGGATCTTTGCAATGTTCACGTGTATTTTTTATACATTAAAGTATTTTGTTTTATTTTTTAACAATATAAAACGGGTTTAAGAGTTTCACCACTTTTGTTCAACGAAGTAAACAAATCAAAATGGCTGTAATGGTGAACAAAAATGTGCGACCAGATGTTCGAAAATTAAATGCGCTAAAATGTAGGAATCCCAGAAGATAATTTAGGTAGGCCTTCCCAAGAAGGGCTGAAAAAAGTGTTTCCTTGCCAGAGTGCCCAGATTTGACGATTTCGCGCCAATTTGGCGCTTTTTTTGGGATATTTGCGCGTAAAAATTTAGGAAATCGCCATTGACGATTTTTGGCGATTTATCCCAATTATAAAAATATACAAAACTTGGTTTTCCACGATAATTTTACAGAAGAGGCTAATGAACTGCGTGATAAACTTGACTTAAGAAGCATATTAAAAGACTGTCAAAAATGTTTAATCACCCTAAGAAGAAGAACATTTGAAACGATTACCTAGTCAATTAAATATTTTTAAAAAAGCTTTCAGGCAATAAAATGTTTGGAAAGAAAGGTGTTCTCTGCAAAAGGTGATCAGCCCCGCTTCTTTGGCAACACAGAAAAGAGAATGCGGAACAAGTGCAGTAAGCGGCCGTTGAGTAAAAAACAAAAAAAGTGGGTTTGGTCCGCCCCTTTTTACTGATTTTAATGGTGTAAACCATTTTTGGTGCAAATTAATAGGGGCGGAGCTAGAGGGGGTGAGGGTGGAATTTTCAATATTTTCAAAAGTTTATCCATCGAAAACTATTGCACCGATTTTCACAATGTGGACATGGCAATTGAAAGGTCTTTTATTTATATGCATATTTATATATATATATTATATACATACTTCGAAAAAAACTAAAAAAAAACCCAATTATAACAATTTTTTTAATAAAAATGTACATTTTTCTAAAAAAAGTACGTAATTAACTATATGCAAAAATACTATTTTTAAAAAGTGCATAAAAATACCTCTAATTTGATGTATTCCAATGTTGCAAAAATTCTATTGCGTAGGCGGCCTTCTGCCGCGCTTAGGGATTATAACCAGTGTTGCAATTTTAGCCGTTTTCCGGCTAGATGTAGCCGGTTGCGATAGCAAACAGCCGGAGAAATTTCGGTTTAGCCGGCAGCCGATTTGTTAGCCGTTTTGTAAAAAAAAATAGCCGTTTTTAGCCGATTTCGCTATTTCCCTTGTTTTCTTAAGATTCAAATGTATATGTTTCCATTTTTGACTAAACAATCGAAAATCTGTTAAAGAACTTTTTACTTAGTTACCAATGTGTATGTAGTTAGGTCGTCTATGTTTTCTCATCTTTTCTGTAAACTCTTGTTCGTATACGCTCTACTATTTCTGTAACCTCTTGCTCATTTACGCTTTACTATGTCTTACCTTGTTTTCACTGTGAGTTGTAAAAATGTACAAAAAATACGTAATATCTTACCGTACTTTTGAGATAAATAAATATTCAATATTTAAATGGCTACTAGCCTTATCGCGGAGAAAATTTTCATGGCAGGCAGGGTTATATAATTCGTTTTTTTTTTTAGTTTTTCTCGAAATATGTATATAAGATAAAAGATATGCATATAAAATAAAAGGTCTATCAATTACCTTTCCAACCATATCCACATTTTGAAAATCGGTGCAATAGCTATTGAAAATATTGAAAATTCTACCTTTACCCTCCCCCAGGCACCGCCTCTATTAATTTGCACCAAAAAAAATGTACACCTTTCAAATCAGTAGAAGAGAGCGGACCACGCCCACTTTAAATTTTTGTTTTATCTCAACGACCGCTATACTGCACTTATGCCGAGAATTCTACTTAGTAAGGGTAATAATCTCTAAGCGCGGCCGAAGGCCGCCTACGCTGAAGGGTGTTCTCTGCAAGAGGTGTTCAGCCTCTCTTCTTCGGCAACACAGAAAGGAGAATTCTAATTAGTTAGGTTTATAATTAGGGTTGCCAAACGTACCCCATTGGGAGGGACATACCCCATTTTGATTTTTTGTCTGCCCTTGCTACGGAATCGTTCACTTTTCGCTTAAAGCGTGTTTGTATTGTTCAACTTTCACAGGCGTTTAGTTGAATTAAAGTTCAACGAAAAGTCTAATTTTTATTTGAAAATATTCTTAGGCCATATTTAAGGCTAAATATGTATGTTTCTATTGTTCAACTTTCACAGGCGAAAATATTCTTATGCCATACTTAAGGCTAAATATGTATACATACATATCGCACGTTTAATAATGTAGAGATGTAACTAAAAATGTACGTTTTTGAGATTTCATCATTCAATTAATAAGCTTGAAAAGTAGAGTATGGTCTAATGGATAACCAAACTTCCCAAATATGGCAAAGATATATGTCTTTTCTTCTGTCTTTTTGTATACCAACTGTATGAATTGATAAATCTTTGATTGCGATTTACCACAAAATTTAAATTTTGAAGTACATACTTCGTTATATTACGTTCTCATTGAGCCATTAACTCGAGTTTAACGTTTTGAGTCTAGAAGTCTAGAATGCCAACCGTTTAGCTATAAAAAAAAAAACAAGAAATAAGGATCGATAGAACTTTTTACGCTAATTTCAACCATACCAAAATTATTTGGTGCAAATAAAAACCAAAGCCAACAAAAGAGGTTAAAGTTCAACTTAACTATTTCTTATGTGTTTAATATCTCGGAAACTAGTAAACCGATTAAAAAATTATTGATGCTAATTTCAACATAATTTAAATGCCTTTTATGCAAGGTATATACTATAACCAGTTTTAGAACTCATTTTATATAAACGCCATTTAAAAATATATATTTTTATTTTATTTTGTTTTTTAGTTTTTTTGGACTAAAAATATAAAAAGGCATATAAATTATATACATACATGAAAGAAAAATTAATTATCTTTATTTTGACGTCATTAGTTTTTTAATAGGTTATTTTGTTCAGAAGATATTAATCTTTAAAAAATCAGAAAATGTAACTTTAGCCATTGATATCTTTTTTATATTGTAATTTCGCCAGGTAATTTTAGTAGGGTTGAAATCAGCACAAAAAATTCTGTCGAGCCACATTTTTGGTTTTTGCATCGCTAGATTGTTGATATTCTAGACTTACGTGCGCAGAACGACTTCGGACTAATTCTGATTAAATCCTGCAGTACGGGAACAGACTAACTGTCGGCAAGTTGGTTGCAAGTTTGGATTATCAAAGACACAAACCGAATCGGGTAAAAAAAGGGTTGCATTCGCATAAACTCCAAATAAAAGTGGTGTTTGAGGAGAGTTTAACGAAATTTTTTGTATGGTAAACTCCGAGTTTAAGAGTAGAGTTAAGGCTTAAACTCCAAAATGGCCCATAAACACACGAGTTAGTGGCTCAATGTAAATGCCTTATTATTTATTTATTTATGTCTAACAACTAACTATAGTTATAACAGACATTAAGCGGATAATTAAATATAACTATCAGTCATTATGCTAAGTTGTCTACTTAAAAATTTAATTTAGAAGGTTACTTATGCAAGAATTCAAACAACCAATCAAGAATTTTAGGAAGATAAGGAATTACAAGATTGACATGATATTAATGACTGGACATAAAATATTTTTCCAATTCTAATGTAGTTACTCCAGTATTCGTAAAATCTATGTCTAGAAATTTTTAAAAATAATTGAAGTCTGATAAGGTTCTGTTTATTGGCGCGTTCTGCTTAGCCCAACCTTAAAAGCGTCAAAACGACGCAAATTACGGCTAGGAACATAAAAATGGATGCACTTAATTTTTCCCCGAGATAAAACCCAATAAAAATGAGATAGCCTGAGAAGTTCTTCTGTTATGCAAAGTTGGAAGGCTAATTAGCCGACAACGGGAGGCATATGATGGCAATGGTTCAGCAAACCTTAAAGCAAAGCGTAAAAATACCTTTTGCACCTGTTCTAAACGATTAATATGAACAGTATGACTTGGTCTCCAAATAAACGCAGCATATTCCAATTTTGAACGCACAAACGCGTTAGAATAGAGCATTTTAGTAGTGTAAGGATCGGTGAACTCTGAAGAGTGACGTCTAACAAATGTATTCGCATATTCTTCCAGCAGTAAACTCTCCGTAGCAATATTCAAATGAATTTTTATCTATTCTCTCTCAAGGAGAGAAATGTTTGCAAAAGTACGCGAACGCAAAACTAGCAAAAACTTGCGAGTTTTTAGTACAGCTGATCGAAATTTCGTTTACATACTAAAGCATAAAACGGAAAACATGAAAGGAATATAAATTAAAAGTTTCCTTAAACAATTTGCTAAGCAAAAGTAAGTAAATGAATGAGTATTTGCTTTCTACCGAAACATTTGCAGTTCTAATAGGTTATTTTAAAGTTAAAAATCATCAAAATACATTTAATTTTTTTTCATAAGCTGCGAACAGATGACTTTGGTCAGCTGTTTTTCTTGCTGGCAAATTGCTGCTGGCATAAAGAGTGTTCACTATGCAACAAACTTGTACAAGTTGGTACCAATTGTTACCAAATCGTGTTCGTTTGGCCAAAAACTCAGTAAAACTTGCAGGGAGAGAGCACAATTTTGACATTTCATTGGGAGGGGAAGTTGCAAATGGTGCTGCGAAAATTATTACGTGCGTATAGTAACTTCTCCAGTAAAAAATTGCATCGTGAACTTAAAATCAAAATAGAGCGTGAAAGTAAGAAAAAAAGAAAACTAGCAGAAAAAGTTATTGAACACAAAACTAGTAAAAACTTGCAAGTGAAAAGTCGTTGCACTGTTTTGACATTCTGCTGTAAACATTTTACTATTTATAAATCAATCTTATACTCTTTGCTTTACACACAAGCACTTACTTAGTCCAGTACATCATTAATATTTTCATTTCCGCTCATTTTACTTTTCTTTGCACTTAACCAATTCAGCGATTGGCAGCTATCGTTCTTCTTCTTCTCCTGCTAGTAAAAATTTCACTAGCAAGAATTTGCATCTCTGCCATATTATTACGCTCTCGATTCAGGGCTCTCATGCAAATTTTTTGGGCTATTATACACTTTTCCAGTAGAAATTTTCAGGTTCCAGTACAAATTAGTACTGACTATTTGTTACTATACACACCTATTGCCAGCAAGAACTCGCAAGCAGGATTGCGGCACACGGTTGCAATTTTGTCAACATTAAGTTGAATCAACAAGTTCGTTAAATTTAAAAATGAACAATCTTGTTGCGATTTACTAATGAAAGAAGTATGTAAATATTTGTTTATTCAATTAATTTCATTAATTCCAAACATTTGAAAGGTAATCGGCTGAAAAAGCTGTATTCGTAATCGGAAGGCAGTCGACACCACTGTCGATATAGGAAATCCGACAGTGAAGAGTCAGAATAAGAAGAAATATACACATAGGTCCTGTTTTGTGTTAAAATAACACAAGAGACGCTGATGTGTATGCAAATTTGTCTCTTCTTTATTATTTTTTAGTTTTTAACTTAAATAGCTCGCGCGAAATGCGTATTATAATACAAGGTTCACGTCCGACATTTTGCTTAAAATGAATTGTCTTAACTATTGTCAGGACGCCTACGCCATGGAGACAATAGCTTTGTTTCTTAACAGATAACACTATGCGACAGTCAAAATCGGGATGGGATGAAACCAACGGGAAATGTTATATCGGTCAAAAACAAGTTGTACGTGGCCCGGCGTTTCGCTGGGTCACGTCTAGGAATCGAGATATATCGATTTGAAGTTAGTAACTATCATATAGGGGAAATTGTCACCTTTGGTGGTCTTTTTTTTGACATAACTCGAGAACCACTAGTCCGATTTTGCTCAAACAAATTTAAAAAAATTAAAAATTACAATTCCTTTAATCTGTTCATATAACGTTTTTCTATATAATTAACAGTTTTGCCGGTAAAAATAAATGCATGAAGAAAAAAATATTTTTTGCCTAAAATATTAAAGTAAAGGGCGCAAACAAACGAAAATAAGTTTTGCGTTCATCGATTTTTATAACCTATGTATCTATGTAATAACCTAATAATTACCTGTAATAATTTTTAATTTTACGTGTTAATAATAAATAATATATAATAAATATTATCCAAATTCATTGAAACATAAAATCAATATTCTTGTCAAAATGAGATACCTTCACTTAATTGTGAATAAAAGCGAAACGCGTCCATCGATTTTCATGATCTATGTCTCATTTTGCTTAAAGGTTATGTGACTTTGCGTGAAAGTAATACGACTTGCCTTTTTTCCGTTTTGGATTTTTTATGAATTTAAAAAATAAAAAAATTTAATATTTTAGGCAAAAAATATTTTTTTTCTTCATACATTTATTTTTACCGGCAAAACTGTTGATTATATAGAAAAACGTTATATGAACAGATTAAAGGAATTGTAATTTTTAATTTTTTTAAATTTGTTTGAGCAAAATCGGACTAGTGGTTCTCGAGTTATGTCAAAAAAAAAGACCACTAAAGGTGACAATTTCCCCTATATGATAGTTACTAACTTCAAATCGATATATCTCGATTCCTAGACGTGACCCAGCGAAACGCCGGGACACGTATAACTTCTTTTTTACCGATATAACTTTCCCCGGTAGTTTGAACCCTTCCCGATCACTGACCCCTACCATTTGTCTCACAGTGTAATTATTACAAATTATTACTCATTTCTGCTGCGTTTCTTAACCCAAAAAAACTAGCAGAAAGTAGCAGCTCTCTCTCGTTCTTATGCTCTTATTTTTTCGCTCTCCTGCTGTCAAAATGAATAAACATAACTTCGAGCCAAATATTTTCAAAAGTCAAATACATCGATCAGTTGTTTACTTGCTAGTTTCTGCTAGTTTTGCGTTTACTATTTCTTTATTTCGCTCTCTGTGAGCGAATTATCAGCGTTTTTGACAACTAATACGTATTTCTTTGTTGTCTTGACAGCGCCTTTAAACGTGCGATATATACATATGTATATGTACATATATTTTTTGTCAAAACTGAGTACATGGTGATTTTTTCAAATAGCTACATTGTTTTTGAAGTTAATTTTATTGGTATTTTTATACAAATACTTTTCATGCTTTACGCAAAAACAAATACATACATCAATCAAACTTGCAAATTTTATACAAATTTTTATCAAAAACGTTTTAATCTGAATCCTTGGATATGCAGTTACATGCCTTATGAAATTTTAATAAAATAAGTGCAAGTTTTGAATCGCGGTTTTTTCATATAAGACGTGCAATTTATAAAAACTGGCGTTGATTTTTTTAGTTTTTTTGCAAACGGTCTTGCGCATTTTCTTCAAATTCATCTTTGTATGGAAAAAAGGCATATCAAAGAATTCAGATTAAAAAGTTCAAAATTTGTATGGAAATTTGTTGCATTTTTCTAGAGTTTTATTAAGTTTGAAAGTCTGAGATAATTTTATGGTTTTGGCTAAAGTATTAAGACTATTTTTATAAAATATAACAAAAAAATTAACTTAAAAAAAGTACATATTAAAAATAAAATCACCATGGACTCTGTTTTGATCGCCAGTGTAAGTTTGTTTTGTTCAAATGATATGGAAGCGGATAAATCAATTTTTTGCTGAATACATTTACAGCCCGATTCTGTGCACTTGATAAATTGAAAATCTTTATAATTTGTCAATTTTTTATTATTTATCAATAATTGGTATTCTAGCACAGAAATCAAAAGCTCTTTTCTTGATAAATTGGGCGCGTTTATAAGACGTAGCTGTCTAGCTCAACTGCTACGAACTGTTGGCAACTGTTGGACCCAACAATTACGTCTTAGAAACGGCTTGATGAATATGCTGCCAAATGTAAACAAATGAAATTGCTGATGATAAATTTAAACAAATGAAATTGCAATAGAGATAGTTGCGCCGATAGTATTTAGAATTCAACGCTGAGCTGCCGCCGTGTTGAAAAAATCTTTCAATGTTATAATGAATTAAACAGTGTATAATTATATAGCAAACATCTTAAAAACATATATTTAGAAACGTGGTATTAGTATAAAATATTTTAGTTACTTTATAACATCAGTAATATAAAATAGAATAAATTTGTTTGCAACTGCCACCCAACAAAGCGGCGTTAAATTTAATACAAGCGGCGTAAGTCTTTACGATCAGCTGTTTAAGCTAAGCGCAACACGTTGAGTTCAGGTAGCGTAAAATTTTTCGCTTGAAAAAATGGCGGAAAGTTGCCAACTGTTAAGCTGAGCGGAACTATTCAACTGTGTGTTTCGAAGAGGAGGTCGTACACATCACAAAACTGAAAACCGACGGCATAGTTTACGAGAAATTTGTTCTTAAAGTTGAAAATTTCACCTAGCAAAATGTACGACAACAAACCATTTCAAACAAATACAAGTGTGCAGAAAACACACATTCTAACTAAATTAAGCTCTTTGAACGTTTAACTATTTTATATTTTATTAATTTCATTATTTAACGATCAGGAACACGTTTATAAATTTGTTTACTTTCCTTTAGAGAACCGAATTAGTATGTAGGTGTGTAAGTATGGACAATGACCGAATCGAAGATGGCCGCACATGTGAGTAACGTGTTGCCAGAATACGTTTCAAGATGTGTTGTCAGATGTTCAAAGCGTAAGAATGTGGCCACTCTGAACTTTACACATAGTCTCTGGCAACCCTTCAAGCTAGCAAACTCTTTTTCTCGATCTTCATTTTTTGACACTCTTTTTTGCTCTGCGTTTTTTTCCTTCTTTTCTGGAGGACATCGTAAGCGATAACGCAAAATTTTGTAAAAGTGTAAAAATAGTAAATTTTTAATTAATAAATATTCCGGAAATCAACTTAGATTAGTACCATTTATTTCTGTGAAATAAATCTGCTAAATTGGTGACCCCGACTTGAGCGAATATGGAAGGTAGAGATTCCGCCGATGGCAGCCAAAACCACCACTCCGGAGGCGTTGCTACGGATATTTCTAACGACGAACAACACGTGGGGGCAACTTTTGCAATCCCAAAGATTAATCCACCAAGTATGACCGATACTCACATCGAATCGTACTTCATGTCGTTAGAGTTCTGGTTTGCGGCCTCAGGCATTATATCCGACTTGACAAAATATAATATGGTAATGGCGCAAGTTCTACCTGGAAAATTGATGGAGTTACAAAATATAAACAGCGAATTACCCCAACAAAATAAATACGTTTATATCAAAGAGAAGCTAATTCATCATTTTGCAGAAAGCCAACAACGTCGTTTACAAAAAGTTGTATACGAGATGATGCTGGGCGACTTAAAGCCGAGTCAATTGCTTTACGAAATGAAACGCGTTGCTGGACAATCTCTCAGCGAAAATATCCTTATTGATCTTTGGGCAGCTCGATTACCAGCTCAAGCACGAGCTGCAATTATCGCATCAGAGCATAAAATAATAAGAAAAGCCAATATTGCGGACGACATCGTGGAATCACTAAACCTCGGTGAAACTTGTTATTCAGATTCGCACCTACGAAGGGTAGCTAGTGATAAAAACAGCAACGAAAACAAATCAGCACTTTAAACGTTACAGTACGAAACCGAGTACGAAATCTTCCACGAGAGTCTCAGCGTGCCAACACAGGTAGAGAAATTTGCTGGTATCATCTTACATATGGTAACGATGCTCGAAGCTGTCGCAAGCCTTGCTGTTTTTCGAATATGCCTAAGAAGCATTGACACACACAACCCGTTGAAGCTGCTCTTAACAAACGCGAACGTCATCACACAGCTTCAATTAACAGTCTCAAAATCGCCGACATATGCAACAACATTAAATCGACACAGGAGCCGACGTTTCTGTGCTCCCACAAGCCTTCAAATTCGCGAAAGTCAACACAACCAACATGCGCCTTTACGCAGCTAATGGAACAGAAATTAAGGTATTCGGCGAAACGATGCTCAAGCTCAACCTTGGACTACACCGCCGCTTCGAATGGAAATTTCTGATCGCCGATGTAAACACGTGCATCTTAGGTGCTGATTTTATGAAACATTACGGATTATTAATCGACGTTAAACGCAAACGTCTTATAGATAATTCAACGAATCTACAAGCAAATTGCGAACCCTCAAACATACCAGGTATGCTAATTAAATCGTTTAACGCTTCTTTGTCATTACCCCAGGTTTTAAAAGACTACATAGACCTCACTACTCAACAAAAACCAGGCAACTTCGCCGAATTTTCTATCACCCACCATATCGAAACATCCGGCCAGCCTGTATTTTCGCGCCTAAGGCGACTGTAGCCTGAAAAGCTTCAAGCTGCCAAACGCGAAGTCGACGAATTGCTGCGCCTAGGTATTTGCCGGCCATCATCCAGTTGCTGGGCGAGCCCGATGCACATGGTTCCAATATCAAACGGGGCATGGAGGCTTTGCGGGGACTATCGCGCACTAAACGCGACCACTACTCCTGATAGATATCCGCTCCCGTTTCTGCAGGATTTTACTTCAATCCTTTGCGGCAAATCAGTTTTTTCGAAGGTTGATTTAAAAAGGCCCCACACCAGGTTCCCGTTCATCCCGAAGACATTCAGAAGACTGCAATAACAGCGCCTTTCGGACAGTATTAATTCCCATTCATGACGTTTGGCCTGCGCAACGTGGCGTAAACGTTTCAACGTCTAATTCACCAGGTTGTGCGGGGTTTAGACTTCGCATTCGCCTATGTCGATGACATCTGCGTCGCCTCTAACGATTTAAGTGAACACCAAAAACACTTTGGTTGCAAACAGAGTGGAAGCGCAGCCGAAGAGGAAGACGAAGCCGAAGACGAAAAACAGTGCAGTAGTTAACATATGAAAGTGATCACAGTGCAAGCAAAGACGAAGACGAAGATGACGTTCCCACGACAGTCGGGTCTACGTAACCGGAACGACCCAGATTTATATCTGGCCAAGGACTGTCACTCCAGCAACACTCCCCAAAATCTCTGGGGAATTTGTATGCTGTTACAAAAACAACAACGAAGATGAAGACGTTGCGCAAGCGGTCAGCTTGAAACAGTGCGGTACTGTTTTCAAAGACGAATTGCTTGCTGTGATGAGTTGTTTACAATTTATTTAACTGTTTGCAATTGTGGAAAAACGTGTTTTTCAAGAAATTTGGCTAAATATTTGGCAAAATGTAATCAAACGTATTAATTGGCATTCTGGTATATTCGAAAAATGTCTGTCCTTCTTGCCGTAACACATAATACAAGTGGCGAAATTCTCCAAAAGTTGTCCTATACAAATTATTTCATGAATTGCTGTTTTTTCTTTATTTTCTTTTGATTTCATCTAAAAACTATGTACACTCGCCAGCTTGCCCGCAACGCAAGCAATTCGTCTTCGGCTTCGTCTTCATCTTCGTCTTCGGCTTCGCTTCCACTCTGTTTGCAACCTTACGCTTATTGTTCGAACGGTTACGTGCATACAACCTGAAGATCAATATTTCAAAATGTGAATTCGAAAAGAGTAAACTGGTCTTTCTGGGTCATGAAATTTCAGAAAAAGGAATTATGCCGATTAAGGAGCCGGTAGCGGCCATTGAAAATTTCAAATTGTCAAATACTGTAAAAGAATTAAAGCGATTCTTGGCCATGATAAATTTTTATCGGCGGTTTATTCCGAAAGCAATCGATACGCAAATTCACCTGTTCGCCTTGACACCAGGTAATAAAAAGAACGACAATTCCAAGATCGAGTGGAATTCAAAAGCCATGGATGTAAAAGCGCAGAATGTAAACGCCAATTGGTGAATGCAACAAGTTTAGCACACCTACAAAAAAACGCTGAGTTATCCTTGTGGGTGGATGCATCCGATTTCGCTGCCGGTGCAGTTTTACACCAGATTGTCAATGGCGATATTCAACCCCTGGGGTATTTCTCGCAGAAATTCGACAAAGCACAGATCCGGTACCGTACTTATGACCGCGAATTAACTGCCATTTTCATGGCTGTTCAACACTTTCGGTACATGTTGGAGGGTCGAAATAGCCACATATACACCGACCATAAACCCTTAACGTACTGGTTCCGGCAAAAGCTGGAAAAGGCTTGGTGTCGCCAAGCTCGACAACTCGACGCTATTGGTCAAATTACCACCGACATTAGACACGTTGAGAGTCCATCTAATGTCACAGCTGATCTTCTTTCACGCATTGAATCAGTTCAACTTGCACCGTCTCTAGATTTCAGCGCCTTAGCAGACGACCAAACAAACGACGAAGAGCTCAAGGCTGTTCTGAAAAATGGCTATTCAGGTAAAATTTCACTGTCTCTCAAACAGTTTCCGGTACCGGGAACCAACAAACTATTTTATTGTGATGACTCTACAAAAAATATTCGGCCATTCGTAATAAAGGCTTTTCGAAAACAAGTGATGTTATCTATACATAACCTTGCACATCCTGGCACGCACTCGACTGCCAAACAAGTAGACGAACGGTTCGTGTGGCCATTCATGCAGAGAGATTGCATCAGATTCACCAGAGCTTGTATTGAGTATCAACGTGGAAAAATCAACCGGTACACGCGTTCCCCATTGCAGTCATACGAGGTTCCCGGACAAACGTTTCACCCACATAAACATTGATATTGTTGGCCCTTTCACGTCTTGTAAATGACAGAGGTACTGTCTTACCATCATTGACCGGTTCACGCGATGGCCTGAAGCCATCCCGATTCCGGACATGACAACTACGTTAATTGTGGATGCACTAGTGTTTCACTGGATCACGCGTTTCGGAGTGCCCACATACATTACTTCATACAGAGGAGGTCAATTTTTGAGCAACATTTTTACTGAGCTAACTCGAGTTCTAGGCATCGCTCATCTCAAGACGACCTCGTATCATCCACAGGCCAATGGCCTTATAGAACGTTGGCACCGAAAGCTAAAAGCAGCCATTTTGTGCAAAAATACTGTTCATTGGGTTGATCATTTACGTATTAAACAGTTGGGTCTGCGGACAGTCCATAAAGACGATATTCAGGCTGCGGCGTCAGAACTAGTTTACGGAACGACCCTGCGGTTACCAGCAGAATTTTTCGTCGAAAACAACGATATGCGCACGGAAACAGAAGTAGTTAACCAATTACGAGAGGCTATGAGGTACCTACGTCCACATCCTACAGCATGGCATGTGAATAAGAGTGTATTTCTTCCACAAGAGCTCTCTAAATGCACACATGCTTTTATTCGAAACGACTCGATAAAATCATCAGTAAGCAGACCATACGATGGTCCTTATGAAATTTTAAATAGAAGTAGCAATTTCTACGAGATCTTCGTTGACGGGAGGAAAACAAATGTATCGGTTAATCGATTGAAGCCGGCATACCTTATCAACAACGATGAAGACATCACAAACCAACACGTTCAACAATCAGTTTTAAGGGAAACACGATCCGGTCGACGAGTTCATCATCCCACTAAACTGAACGACTACGAACTCGTCTAAAGGGGGAGTAATGTGGCCACTCTGAACTTTACACATAGGCTCTGGCAACCCTTCAAGCTAGCAAACTCTTTTTCTCGATCTTAATTTTTTGACATTCTTTTTTGCCCTGCGTTTTTTCCTTCTTCTCTGGAGGACATCGTAAGCGATAACACGTAATTTTGTAAAGTGTAAAAAATAGTAGATTTTAAATCAATAAATATTCCGATAATCGACTAAGATTAGTACCATTTATTTCTGTGAAATAAATCTGCTAAAAGAATATTATAAAGGCGAATATAATAAGTTATATTATTTTATAAGTTTAATAGCAATTATGAGTATTATGTATGCGGCGTAAGAATATTATAAAGGCGAATAGGAAAAAGTAAAGAATACCCACCGTTTCGCTAGAAAAAAACTAATAATAGGAGTCGAAAAATAGGAGAATAGTATTCTCCTTTTGGTGTGCACCAACTGGGGCTACCGCCCCACAGTGGTCCAATGTGCAAAGCTAAGGTACTTCAATTCAATTTTTTGTTTGTAATTTTTCAATAAAATTTTTATCAAATATGCAAGAATATTTTCTACTTAAGAGTAAATACAACTTTGTTTTCAAAAATTTGGCTACATATAAACATAACGGTATCCAAAAGTCATAGTAAGCAATAAGTGAAAAATGAAATTGTGCGTGCAACGAAAACTGAGTACTTTTAAGGCTCAATAACTTGTTTAAATAAACTTTGTTTTAACTCATTTCTTTCTCCGTCATTGTTTTAAGCAAGAAAATTCAGGAAATGTGATAATTGTTACCGAAGTGGACGCACATATTTTTTTGGGGCTGATAAAGTTTTAATCTTTTTGGTGAGTACCAACTTATTATTATTTTTGTTTTTGTAGAAGAAATCTTTCTTATATGGCAGAATATAGATCACTTACTATACTTATTCTCTCAATTGATGTATATGCTAATAGAATCCACAAAAAATTCTGCGGCTAGCTGCGGTACCCATACATTTATTTTCAATTTTCAAAATGAGTCCTAAAATTTCAAGACAGGATTTTTGATTTTTGGCTGTCGACCCCTAAGAATGAAAGACTTGATGGAATAATGGATCTGGTACCAGGGAATATCAGTTTAGGATCTAGTGATAGAATCAAAATTGTTAAATTGAAATCATACGTGCGAAGTTAATTCAGAATTTGGACCTAANTTTCTACGAGATCTTCGTTGACGGGAGGAAAACAAATGTATCGGTTAATCGATTGAAGCCGGCATACCTTATCAACAACGATGAAGACATCACAAACCAACACGTTCAACAATCAGTTTTAAGGGAAACACGATCCGGTCGACGAGTTCATCATCCCACTAAACTGAACGACTACGAACTCGTCTAAAGGGGGAGTAATGTGGCCACTCTGAACTTTACACATAGGCTCTGGCAACCCTTCAAGCTAGCAAACTCTTTTTCTCGATCTTAATTTTTTGACATTCTTTTTTGCCCTGCGTTTTTTCCTTCTTCTCTGGAGGACATCGTAAGCGATAACACGTAATTTTGTAAAGTGTAAAAAATAGTAGATTTTAAATCAATAAATATTCCGATAATCGACTAAGATTAGTACCATTTATTTCTGTGAAATAAATCTGCTAAAAGAATATTATAAAGGCGAATATAATAAGTTATATTATTTTATAAGTTTAATAGCAATTATGAGTATTATGTATGCGGCGTAAGAATATTATAAAGGCGAATAGGAAAAAGTAAAGAATACCCACCGTTTCGCTAGAAAAAAACTAATAATAGGAGTCGAAAAATAGGAGAATAGTATTCTCCTTTTGGTGTGCACCAACTGGGGCTACCGCCCCACAGTGGTCCAATGTGCAAAGCTAAGGTACTTCAATTCAATTTTTTGTTTGTAATTTTTCAATAAAATTTTTATCAAATATGCAAGAATATTTTCTACTTAAGAGTAAATACAACTTTGTTTTCAAAAATTTGGCTACATATAAACATAACGGTATCCAAAAGTCATAGTAAGCAATAAGTGAAAAATGAAATTGTGCGTGCAACGAAAACTGAGTACTTTTAAGGCTCAATAACTTGTTTAAATAAACTTTGTTTTAACTCATTTCTTTCTCCGTCATTGTTTTAAGCAAGAAAATTCAGGAAATGTGATAATTGTTACCGAAGTGGACGCACATATTTTTTTGGGGCTGATAAAGTTTTAATCTTTTTGGTGAGTACCAACTTATTATTATTTTTGTTTTTGTAGAAGAAATCTTTCTTATATGGCAGAATATAGATCACTTACTATACTTATTCTCTCAATTGATGTATATGCTAATAGAATCCACAAAAAATTCTGCGGCTAGCTGCGGTACCCATACATTTATTTTCAATTTTCAAAATGAGTCCTAAAATTTCAAGACAGGATTTTTGATTTTTGGCTGTCGACCCCTAAGAATGAAAGACTTGATGGAATAATGGATCTGGTACCAGGGAATATCAGTTTAGGATCTAGTGATAGAATCAAAATTGTTAAATTGAAATCATACGTGCGAAGTTAATTCAGAATTTGGACCTAAAGTGGACAAAAGTTTTCCGAAAAAGAGAGCGGTTTGTTACTGCAAATAAAGATTGGCTCGAATTTGAAATAGGCTTGTCACAATTTGTGTGCTAAGTTTGGTAAGCCGACATATTCTGCTGGTAGGCCAGCAAAAAGTTTTGAAGATTGTTGCCAAAAAGTTAAAATGAAGAAAGCTTTCGAAAGTTATCGAACCAGATGTATTTCTTTTTGGCCACTGAACTAAAAATGAGATCTTCAGCTACGCTACCTAATGAGCTTTTAAGTGCTTCTCCAGGAAAGACGTACTGCTATTAAGAAGGTCATATTGGCAAAGAAGAGTCCTAAAGGTATTTCGCCTGAAGAAGCTCTCGCACTAATAACACCGGCAACCAAAAAAAAAATTAGTGTGATGTACGTTTGACCCGTCTTACCTATGGTTATGTATTTCGAACCGCAGAATCCGAATTTGAATTCAGCTTGGCCAATATACCTTCTAGATTTCGAGAAAACTTCAAAAAACCGTTTTTTGTTGCCGATTTTCACTATTTTTACGTTTTTTTTTTTTGAAGTTTTCTCGAAATCTAGGAGGTATATTGGCCAAACTGACTTCAAATTCGAATTCTGCGGGTCGAAATACATAACTGGTCAAATGCACATCACACTAATTTTTTTTTGTATGCCGGTGTATTCGACACAAATTTATCAAAACATCAGTATCGTTTACTTACTGAGGGCCATTTTCTAATGTAAGCAGTAAAGTTGCCTTTACTAACAGGGCAGATAAATTGTTCCTCACTTTAAAGTATTTTGGTTTTCTTATCTTACCGGTAAAAATAAATTTGTTATTCCGTAGAGTGAAACTTCACTACATTTCCGAGAGTGAAACTTCACTACATTCGTCATATAATTTCAAAGGTTGACAATGCAACATAAGCAAATATAGAGCAAGAGCCACTGTTAGCAAAAACCAAAACCTTGGTTGTAATATCTAATATATCTGACTCATGAACCAAACCCGAACCAAAATTTAAAGTTGGGTACACATTTTTAGAGGTTGCATCGGGTGAGCAACAATTTATTGATTCGAGAAATTAATGCGCTGATGAGAAAACGAAAACTCGTATATCGAGATGATAAAGTGGCCGGTAATCTAAAGGTTAGATGAGGAGACGGCCCTAAAAGTTGTTAAGCTTGATCTGACTTTTTAGTAGTTTTTATTTTTTTATTTTATACATATATTAGGTGGCTGATTCGGATCCGGCGTCAATACAGTATATACATAACGGACTTTCTATTTGTAATACATCCCAAATAGTTAAAAAAGTTTTAGGTATGCAGGTATCTATAACCGTGCGCAAGTGCTTAAAAAATGTACCAGAAATTGACGAAAAATTTTACGGTTTTTTTAATTATATGGTTGGTAGGCGTGGTCGCTATTCGATCTTGTCCATTTTATGAGCAGAAGTTGTTAGTCATTCAGACATAACTTGTGCAAAATTTCATCCCGATATCTGTCTTAGTTCTTAATATAATAATTAAATTACCCTAATAGAGCAGATGTCGGCCGCTGTGGTGTAGTGGTAAGCACTGCGCGCTTCAGCTCCGCAACGCCTGGGTTCAAGCCGTGGTCAAAACAACATCGCAAAAAAAATATAGAAAAGGTTTTTTCTTAACAGCAGTCGTCCCTCGGCAGGCAATGGCAAACCTCCGAGTGTATTTCTGCCATGAAAAACAGCTTCTCATAAAAATACAATCGGCGTTCGGAGTCGGCGTAAAACTGTAGGTCCCTCCGCTTTGTGTGACAACATCAAGGCGCACGCCACAAATCGGAGGAGAAGCTCGGCCAAACACTAACATATGTGTAAGCGCCAATCTATTATTATTATTATTATTTAGCAGATTTGACCACTGCGCGCCCCAGTGATGTAGCCTTGGGAAAGGATGAGGTAACTAGAATTCCCTTTCTGTGTGGTAAGCCTGGGGCGGCAGCCCAGTTATGTCTGTTATGGTTACTGGGTGTTTTATAAAAATGTCTTGTATATAAAAATGCGTGAAATGCATCAAAAGAAAGTGCGAAAAGTGCAAGTGTTTTTTGCAAATAACTAAATGTCTTATACAAATTCACAAAGTAGAATTCTCTTTCTGTGGTGCGAAGAAAAGAAGCAGAAGGATTATAACACTCACAAAGTAGAATCCTATTTATGTGTTGTGAAGAAAAGGAGCAGAAGTATTTTTGAGCAGAACTTCTTAACAATAAAAGTGGTTATACTATAATTATGATGTATATTTAAATCATACAATCAATAATTATTATCATTTCACTGAAAAACGACATAGCACTTATAATATTCGCCTTTATAATATTCTTACGCTTTGAACATCTGGCAACACACTTCGTTACTAAAACGTGCGGCCATCTTCGTTTCGGTAAAGGAAAGTAAACAAATTTATAATCGTATTCCTGATCGTTAAATAATGAAATTAATAAAATATAAAATAGATAAACGTTCAAAGAGCTTAATTTAATTGGAATGTGTGTTTTCTGCACACTTGTATTTGTTTGAAATGGTTTGATATCGTACATTTTGTTAGGTGAAATTTTCAACTTTAACAACAAATTTCTCGTAAACTATGAGTTTCCTCGCCGTCCGGTTTTCAGTTTTGTGATGTGTACGGCCCCCTCTAACCCCCATAAAGTCGTTTTGTTCAAAGCGTTGTTGTTGTAGCAGCAGTGCTCAACCCCCCAGATTATGTTATGTATCGTCGTCTTCATCCTCCGACTCTGTAAGACTGAGGCCGAGAAAGCGGGCAGCGTCGATAGGCGCGGTCCATAGCGCTTCTGGTGTCAGGGTCGTAGGGTTGGAGGTGCGCGTGAAGAGGTGCTGGGTGACGTGGGGACCCTGCCCACATGCGGGGCATGTGTTTGCCACTTGATTGTTCAGCCGGGAGACGTAGCTGTTAAGTCGGTGACACCACCCTGAACGGAGGTGCGCTAGGGTGCACCCGGTCTCTCTCGGCAGTTCCATTTCCTCCAAATCTATGGGCGGCGGTCGACCGCCTAGGACGATGCTGTCATTACGCTTGCTCAGGCTCGTTCTGACCGCATCGCTGTGTAGGCTGTTGAGCGCCGCTCTGTATGTTGCTGCATCGAATGGATGGTCTACGTACGGCTCAATGTCTGCCTTCCAGTCGTGCAGGTGTCGTCTCACGTGTCGTGGGGGCGGTTAGTTTCGAAGCAAGGCATTGTTGGGGTGATTTCCTCGATGACAGCCCACGAGGTATTGCTTCGACAACATGGTGTTGTGTTCTTTCACCGCCAGCATCTGGCTTTCTTTATGGAGGTGATGCTCGGACTACATGAGATGACAACATGTAGCCGCACATAGAGCTGTGTTCTGGCAGGTTTGGAGGTTCCTCCATTGGGTGTCGCTTGTCCCCGCCGTCCACACTGGTGCCGCGTAGTTAGCCACTGACCGGCCAATTGCCTTGTAGGTCGCGAGCAGAGTTTCTTTATTGGCTCCCCAGGTGCTGCCGGCTAGCGGTTTGAGGACTTTGTTCGGAGTTTGTTGCATGTGGCTGTGGCACACGGGGAGAAGGAGAAGAGGCTATCGAAATTCACTCCCAGGATTTTAGGGTTATTAGTCGTCGGTATTTTGCCGCCATCGACGAGGACGTCCAGTTCTAGCCCCACCTCCTTGGTCCAGGTTGTAAAGAGTGTGACGGTGGATTTAGCGGCAGAGATTTGGAGGCTCCTTGCAGTGAAGAAATTCGAGAGATCGGTGAGATAGTCGGTTATTTGTTCGCAAGGTCTGTCGATGTTTGGGCCAGTTGCCATTATAGTGCAGTCATCCTGCTGGCGGCGGAGGGAGTTTGGCCATGTAGAGATTAAACAGTGTCGGGGAGAGTTGGAAGCGACGAGTCCAGGATGTCTTGGCAGAGGGTCGCGTGGTTCACCGTGTCTAATGCCTTCGACAGGTCCACAGCGACTAGGACCGTCCTATCACAGGGTCGACGTTGGTTCACACCCTCGCTAATCTGTGTGGTAATGGTGTTTAATGCTGTTGTCGTGCTGTGCATTTTCCGGAATCCATGTTGGTGTTCGGCTAGCTTCAGATGCTTTGTCAGGCTGGGGAGGAGTAGTGCTCCATGGTTTTTGCCACTGGGGATAGGAGGGAGATGGGTCTGTACGAGTCTTCTGCGTCCGCCTTCTTCCCTGGCTTAAGGAGGAGAATGATCCTACCCGTTTTCCACATCTCGGGGATGATCAGGATGGACAGTGACAAGTTGAAAGCGGCGGTCATATACTCGACTCCCGCAGGTCCTAGCTTTTTCAGCATCTGCATGGAAATTCCCTCTGGTCCTAACGCCTTGGATGACAGCTGCCTGCGTCTCTTCGGTGGTAAAGCACAGTGGTGTGTCTCGGGGGCGCAGTTTGTGTGCTTTACGCAGCACGCTGCGGCGGGTTTTGTCTCTCTCTGGGTGTGCAATGAATTGCCGGCTGAAGAAGCGCGCGCACGACCGCGGATCCGCGTGGTGGTGGTGTCGAAGGTGGGAGCGACATTGTCCCTACGCTTCGTCGGATTAGAGAGGAGACTTGACTGAGGACCACAGTTTTCTGGCTCCGCTTGAGAGGTTGCAGGTTTTTATATGCTCATTCCATGTATTCCGCTTGTGTTCGTTGACCAGGTTTCTAATGTCTCTATTGATGTCTCTTATGCGGGAATCCCCTGCATTAGCCTGGCGGATTCGATCACGCTCGTCTGCGAGTCCCGCCGCTTCAGTGGGAAAGCCTAGGCGGATTTTAGCGATCCGGCCGGCTGGTATGAAGCGAGCGGCTGCTGCGTTGATGATACTGCGGATATTGGGCTCTGCTACGCGCGCGCATGATGGTAGTGGAAGAGCATTGAATTTGCGATCTGTGAATTCCGTGAAACCGTCCCAGTTCGCCTTCCGTGTGTTCATGTTCAAAGCGTCGTACACTCTCGCGAAGTCAACCCAAAATCGGCTATTACTTAAAAGAAAATGGTGAAGTGGAATAAAAGTGTTTACAATTAAGTCACATTTCACTTTTTGATGATGAAATCTATGAAATTTTCATCAGCATACAACATACATATTTGGTGAATTTCGCAACTTTAACACAAATTACTTAAGAAACTATAAAAGCGCGCGGGTAGGGGTATCCACCTTTAGAATCAAAAAATCCTCCTCTAGGCCCCCAATCTTGTTTTTTTTTTGTTTTTCCTTTCGATTTTTACTAAAATGTTCCCCAAATTTTGAAAACTTAGTACATTAGCGTAGGTACTGATTGAAGAAATGAATAAAATCAGTACGAGATGACAAATCAGCACTGTACTCTGGCAACCGTAGTAAAATTCCTCAAAGGCAGGCCCGGCCGCAAGGGGGGTTTAGTTTGAGATAATAATGGTAAAAAATATTTTAAGATCTCAATTATTTAAGATCTCTTCTCTTCTCTTCTCTTCTATCATCTGTTGACACTTTGCTAGAGCTTCTAAAATATTACAAAACAGCGATTTTTTGAAACTTTGACCTCGTTTTTTCAAAATCTGGAGCTGATGGCAACTTTATGCTAACGGATTCGTAATCAGCACAAAAAAACATCTATCAAAAACAGCTTTAACATTTGCCGTACCAAAATTTTCTTATATTTTTGTTGGGCTGTGTTATCCATTAAAAAATTAGCAAATATTCAGATTTCCGTTTTTTCTACAGAAATTTTTCCTTATGTGGTCTATAACACCCTTCGCTCCCCTATTTAGTTATAGTTTTGCAAAATAATTCAATGAATATCAGGGGCGGCGAAACGCCCTGTGGGTGGTGTGGTGGGTAGTTCTGCTGGTAGCAAGAGTAGACAGGTAAAAAAAATAGGTTGTCGATGTAATTGAGAAGATAAGCAGATTTCATTAGAAAAACTTATTGTTTCGTGTATAATACATATATTTTTCATACATTCTATGTACATTAGAGTGGTCCAAAAAAAGAAATTCGGAATTTCAATGCCGGCACCCCCTAAGATTGTTCTATACCGAAAAAAATATACCCCTATTTTTTATTTTTAAACCAAAAACTATTTAGGGAGTGCTCAGAGCGCTCAAAGTTTTCCATGTATTTTATATGGAGAAAAGCAATTTTTCGTAGAAATGGTATAAAATTCTTGAAAACCAATATTTTTCGATCGAAAAACTGTAGTTCTCTTCAAGAGACTTCCAGTATTAATGTCCAGTTGTGTATTTAACCATTTTTTTTCATATTAAGGATTTTTTATTGGTTACACATTACATTTTCTTGGGGTGTTGGCGGACCTATAATATATAGTTACCATGAAAAAATGCATAAAGAAACAATTGGGTATTATTATTGGTAGTCTCCTGAATAGGAACCGAGTTTTCCGATCTAAAAATGTTGATTTTTAAGAATTCTACACCATTTCTACGAAAAGTTGTTTTTTCCTCATATAAATACATGAAAAAATTTGAGCGCTTTGGGCACTCTCTAATTTTTTTTTCATTTCAAAATAAAAAAATATGGGCATATTTTTTCAGTATACAACAATCCTAGGGGGTGCCGGCATTAAAATTCCAACTTTACTTTCTCACATGCAATTTTGGAGCACTCTAATGTACATACCGCACACCGTCTTCAAAAGAGTCATAACTCAAAATTTGGCTTTTTTAAGATTATGCGCTAAAAATGTACACAGAGCTTCTATTTACCTTTCAGCAAAAGCTGGAGCAAAGTTTTGTTATAATTTGTTAAAACAACCTAAGGTAAAGTCGCCCTTGCCCATATGATTATCATGTGCTAAGAAATCGTTTTTCGCATTTTCTAACAAACGTATTATTTTGAGTTGTGACTCTTTTGAAGACGGTGTGCGATATGTATGTATATATTTTATGCAAACTATCATTTAAACAGATTTCGAGAAAATTTTATTTCTGCAGTGAAAACAAGGCCATTCTTTTTGAATTTCGTGAAATGAAGTCGTTCATGAGCTCATGGGTAAGAATGCAATATTGCTACAGGGAAAATTTTAGTGAAAAACGACAGGAAAAACCAAAAAAAAATAAGAAATGGAGGGTCTAGAGGGGGGCTTTTTGATTCTAAAGGTGAAGACCCCCCCCCGCGCACTCTTATAGTTTTTATGTAATTGGTTGTCAAAGTTGCGAAATTCATCAAATATGTTGATGCGAATTTCATCGATTTCATCATCCAAAATAGGTTAATGTGACTTAATTGTAAACTCTTTTACTGCACATCACCATTTTCTCTTAAGTAATAGGCTATTTTTGTTAATTTAACCACGATAAAAGATTTAAAGAAGTAGTAAACATGCAAGGGTTGCAATTGAACAACGAGGTTGGTGCGGTCAGATGATTAAATAATGTCAAAAACTGATATCGCAGAATTTTTTACTTCAATTTTAAGGTTTTATAATATAATGGTTTTTATTACAGAGCAACATAGCGCTCCTGGCGAAAATTTGTAATAAAAAATAGCGCGATTCTGCGTAGGCGGCCTCCGGCCGCGCTTAGGGATTATAACCCTCACTAAGTAGAATTCTCCTTTCTGTGTTGCCGAAAGTTGCTAGTGGAATTGCAAACAACTTAAAGAACAAATTACTTAAATACTAGTATTAACAAAGTGAAAATAGAGAGAATTTATGTAACGATATCTCTTTCTTAGCATCCTCGTAAAGTTTTGATATTCAGAAACAAGTCCCACACACAATTCGTTTTCACGCAAAAATTGCACATATTTCAGATTCTGGATTTTGCCCTGTGCGCCGTATCTTTGTCGCCATGGAGTCTGCATTCGTCAAAATCTCTATTATAAAACGTGACATTTTCTTCAAATCTACTGTCTCACCAATAATGAACTTTTCTTAAGTTTTATAAAATGTTGCCGATTTAGTATCAAATCTACTTGTGCAAATAACTTGGTAAAAAATTTCATAATACATCTTCCGAAAATACTCTTCAGGTGTGGTAAATACAGGATTTTGAATTAGACTTTTTTTTCTGCAAAATTTTCAGGTGGGTAATTAGCCACCTTTAAAAATTACAGGCGGGTTGTACTACCCACCATGCCCATATCTTCCGCCGCCCCCGATGAATATCATCATGTATGTGCAGTAGCCTGCGCCTTATTTTGCAACTTTGTCCTACAAGGCAAGCCTCCCCCCAGAAAGGTTCATTTGGTCATAAATACGTGACCTGCGAAAAATTCTTAAAATCGGTTAACGGAAAGATGTGCCTCAAACGCCCTAAAGTTCTTCAAATTCATGAAATTTCTCACAAAGCAGTCAATATTTTGCCTATAAGTAAAAATAGCTACAGTATTTTTAAGCCTCCCCATCTTTTAAAGTTATTGAGGTTTTTTTGAGAAAAAGCCGTGAGCCCTTTTGCGAAATTCATGGCGTCTCAAATATGGCATCTGAACTAACCGTAAATTAACCCAATACTAGAAGAGGAAGCTTCGCTACAACTTTGGCATTTGAATATTCTACGCATTTTTATCGGAAATTGTTGAAAAATTGCGAAAACCGTGACAATGCAAAAATTTTTCCCACGTTTTGTTAATTATTTACAATAATAAATTATTTATTGTTTTAGTTTGTATATAAAAAAATATGGGAATTTAAATTCTCTACAAATTTGTACGCAACCGTTGTTTACGAAAAAATGCAAAATAAGAGTGCAAATCGCAAAAACCCAAAAAAAAAACCGAAAATCCAAGATAGCGCAATGTAATGTAACCGGTAATATTCCGGTGTCAAATAGAAGTAAACTGCAACAAAAGTTCACTTCTACAAATCTTTTTTCTTCGTACCAATTGGCTAAAATTTAACTTCTGAATTCATAGAAAATTGCAATTTTACGTGGAAAAACCTCAACACATTTAAAAGTTGGGGAGGTTTAAAAATAGGTTAGCCTTTTTATCCGAACAAAATAACCTTGTCGTATTTTCCTTTTAATCGTATTTTCTTTTGGTCTTGCTTTCCACTCTTGGTTTTTGAGATATGGCAACACAGTCCTGCTGCCATTTGCACATATTCTGCATGTACTCTCATAAAGTTAAACAACAATCAATTTTTTATAAAAAAGCTGTAATATACTAAAAGTATTTATTTGTTTGAACGTGCACACTCTAGCTGCGCATATATTGAGTGTAAATAACGTGTAAATTTAGTGGAAAGTGCATTATATATTGTGAAATAGTCCCATACAAGTTGGTGAAAATTACAAACTTTAATAACAAATTACTTAAAAACTATAAGGTTGCGCGCTTTAAAACTTTACATACACCCCCTTTAGAACCCCCTCTACCATCCTATTTTCCTTAATTCCGTAATCGAGGGTTTCCACAGTGGTACCCATTAAAAGGGGTCACAAATCTCTGTGGAACAAAAACATAACATAAATAATAATTTTTACTTTCGTCCACAGTATTTTAGCGTAGAATTCCTTTCTGAGTAGGCGGCCTTCGGCCGCACTTAGGGATTATAACCCTCAGGCAGTAGAATTCTCCTTTCTGTGTTGCCGGAAGAGGGGAATATGACCCCAATCCCCCTACTATTTATTTTTATCTGAACAAAAGAACCTTATCGTATTTTCCTCTTTATCGTATTTTCTTTTGGTCTTGCTTTCCACTCTTGGTTTTTTTAGATATGGCAACACAGTCCTGCTGCCATTTCCACATATTCTGCATGTACTCTCATAAAATTAAACAACAATCAATTTTTTATAAAAAAACTGTAATATACTAAAAGTATTTATTTGTTTGAACGTGCACACTCTAACTGCGCATATATTGAGCGTAAATAACGTGTAAATTTAGTGGAAAGTGCATTATATATTGTGAAATAGTCCAATACAAGTTGGTGAAAATTACAAACTTTAATAACAAATTACTTAAAAACTATAAAGTTGCGCGCTTTGAAACTTCATACAGGGAACTATTAGACCCCCATCTACCTCCCATATTTTCCTTAATGCCGAACTCCGGGGTTAGCAATCTAAAGCCCACCCAAAATTTCTCCGTACAACTAAGGCGCAGGCTAATGTGCAGGCATGGGCAGAGGATGAGCACACAAATGGGCCAGCTTTTCTCAATATTCATCGCAATCTCGATGTTAATGTTAACTCAGTATTAAAAGAATTTTTATCTGTACCTCGGTGAATTGCATGTAACTTTTCTTTGAGTTTTGCTAAATCATTTCCACAATTAAATACAATATGTTGAATACTCTAAATAAAAAAATTATATTCTTGGCTGTTACGAATGATTTTACATACGGACATATTCATTTTCGCTGATGATGCAAGGTGGCGGAAGTTGATGTTTACGTGTCTACATTACACACAATACCAAAACAAAACAGTGAAACAAATCGTTCAATGTGTATGTAATGTGTTTATCATTACATCCAACATTTTACTAATCCATAACGTAGAATGCCCAGATCTCTGCCACGCCGCGCAAGGCAATGATTAAGGTCCACGATATCTGCATATGCATACGAGCTCCTATGGAAGGGGCCCCACCCAAAGTAGAATTGTGTCGTTTTAACATACCTAAATCCTCCATTGTATATGTTGTATGTGCTTAAGCTCCAAATGATGTAGTCCTATTTTAATGCAAAAACTGTTTGTCAATTGGCACGGCTTAAATAAGTGGCACTTCGTTTTACTCCCCTTTAAAGATGAATGACCTTGTTTATAATAAATAAAGTCGGTTTAAAAGAGCTGTAAAAATTGACGTTTTCAGACATTTTTCAATTAACAAACCTTTTATAAAGCTACTTTATTTTTTATGAATAAGGCCATTCGACTTTATTTTTATGTATTAACAAAATTCTGTACTATTCGCGAGATTCAAACCAAAACGCAGAGATAGGTTCTTTAATATTTATTTATAATCACAGCTTATACTTTTTGACATAGTTCGCAATTCCACGACAAACAAATAGCTGCGGAAAAACCAAGTTAACGTCACTTAAAACAACACTAAAGGCGCAGCTAGTCAACGACGTAGCGTAAACGTAGGTTGACGAACGTAGCAGAATATCAAATTTACTGTTGATAGAGAGAGAGAAGCAACGGCAACGTCACCACCCTGCGGTGGTGAGTTTTCGTTACTCCACAGGCAAACATCGATGGCCTACCAACTGTCATTTTGACGAGCAATGTGATTGCAAGTTTTTGTGTGTGGGCACTTTGATGTCTTGAAATAAGCATTTGCCGCATGACGCCACCAGACAACATTCTCTCAATTTCGGTGTTTAAAAACATTTAAATCTTTAAAAAACTTGCTGAATAATTTCCTAAAACGTAATAATAAATAATCCAATAAGGAACAGACTTTTATTTTAATTTAATATAAAAATTTCATCGATGTTACCACCAGCACGCTTTCTTTCAAATGAAAATATGGCTGTCAAACTATCGAATTGCCTGCAATAGATGTCAAGCAATAAGCGCTGACATNTGTTTTCCTGTGGAGACAGGGCCTTAACACGCGAATTCCACAAGGTAGATCGTGTCTGCGTCAACCACAATATAACCAGTAAACAACCTTCGGTGAATTTGGCGACTGCCTTCCTCGGGGATGAATATGCTAGGGATGAAATTATTGGTACACACGCCTTCC
>NW_016158236.1:48840-49633 GCF_001687245.7 Rhagoletis zephyria | reverse complement strand
ATTAAATAGCAGCACACAACCCCGTGCCTTCCTCAGGAGTGAATATAACTACAACAACAACGACTACTACAACAACAACCCAAAAAGGTTGGTTACTGTCTATACTGTGGCGTCAACCTACGTCTACGTTACGTCGTTGACTGTTTGAGCCACAATATAGCCAGTAAACAACCTTCGGTGAATTTGGCGACTGCCTTCCTCGGGGATGAATATGCTAGGGATGAAACTATTGGTACACACGCCTTCCAAGCACGCAGGGTTGCTTTTAATCACCAAAAAATAATTAACTCCAAATAGTTTCAAAAAGTATAGTGTAAAACGAAATTTATTGAATAATTCCACATAAAATGGTATACATAAATGACGCATTTTCTAAACGATTTAAATTAAACGCATTTGAGAATTGATAGAAAAGTACTACGGATTGTAAATTTTTGTTAACTATGAGGTGGATGAAAATTTTCAACCCAAATTTTCAAACCGCCAGTTTTTAAGAATTTTTTTGTTCTAGTTTTATTACTAAGGTGTCTAATAAATGCATGGCTTTTAGTTCTAGAAGAATAAANGAAACAATATATAATTAACTCCAAATGTTTCAAAAAGTATTGTGTAAAACGAAATTTATTGAATAATTCCATATAAAATGGTATACATAAATGACTCATTTTCTAAACGATTTAAATAAAACGCATTTCATAACCTTTTTTGTGCAAACGGCATTTGCGAATTGATAGAAAAGTACTACGGATTGTAAATTTTTGTTAACTATGAGGTGAATGAAAATTTTCAACCC
>NW_016158236.1:30828-48815 GCF_001687245.7 Rhagoletis zephyria | reverse complement strand
AGAAAAGTACTACGGATTGTAAATTTTTGTTAACTATGAGGTGGATGAAAATTTTCAACCCAAATTTTCAAACCGCCAGTTTTTAAGAATTTTTTTGTTCTAGTTTTATTACTAAGGTGTCTAATAAATGCATGGCTTTTAGTTCTAGAAGAATAAAAGTCAGTAAAGACAAGTCTTTTTTGTATAATTTCTGATTTTAATTGCTCAACTTCTTTTGCACCAGAGCAACTGTCAAAAATTTCCAGCAGTAAAAAGTTACGAATTGGCACAGCAATGTAAAATTTTCTCGCCATAATAAAAAAGTTTTTTCAACATGGATCTTTTCTACTAATTGACATGAAATTACTATCTCAACGCTCGGAGCGCTGCCACTGAGGGCTTTTGCCAACTGATAAAAAAGAGAAAATTTGGAAATACCAAACAAAAATTTTGAGATTTCTCCTTGTGAATACGAATGCCATAGTTTTTACCTGGCTCGTGGGACTACGCAAAATTTTGACAGCTTGTAAATATGTATACACATAAAGTTGTTGGCGGTAATAAAGAGTCAAAATCAAAATGGAGAAAAGAACAAAAAGCGTACGTTAGTTGTCAGTTATAAAATAAATCCAATTTATTTGCGAATATTTGTTTATTCTATTTATTGAAAAGCGACTACGCGAAAAAGCTTGTGTTAATTATATTGATAACAGAACCTGGCAGCTCGCACGTTGTCTAAATTCTCAAGCAACATAAAACCCACAAAAGAATACATTGCTTGTCCATCAATACGCCATGTATAAATTTTAACAACACACAAAAATAGAGCTTTCGCACGAGCGTTTGTTTGGTTTTTCAACACCATTTATAATTTTCTTTTAATAAAATCACGTATTGTCAAATGCTTAAATTTATTTACGTAATAATTATGCAGCACACAACCCTAAAATCTAAGAAAAAGTCTGAGGAAGGCCATTAAATAGCAGCACACAACCCCGTGCCTTCCTCAGGAGTGAATATAACTACAACAACAACGACTACTACAACAACAACCCGAAAAGGTTGGTTACTGTCTGTACTGTGGTTTGAGCTTTCATAAACTCCAATTGTCCCCAATTTGACGTCCAAATGGATTTGCTACGCACAGTGTTGCCATCGTCCATTTTCAGAAAGTTACGAAAAAGGGCCAATTGACGAAAAGAGTGTCACCTAGTTATTTCTGCTTTTCTTTACTAGTAAAAGAATTAATCTGAGAACCAAAGTCAAAATCAAATTTACATGTACATATTAGGTTCATTCCTTATCTTGTTGGACTAAAATCTGAAAAGTGTCAAAATGCCAGAGCGTAAGCAAAATGCGCTCACTAAAAGAGAATAACAGGAAAAGTAAAGGAACGCAAAAAACCAAATTTTTAGTCCAAAGAATGGCAACAACAAAGCTAACGTCAAATAAGAATGGAAATGTATGTACAAAACTCATTCACACAAGCACAAGCACAATAAACACTTACTATATCAATTATTTTTTGCCCCTTTCCAATTTCAATTCCCTTTTTTTACTTTTTAGATTATTCTCACTTTTTGCAATTCGTTAATTTCCGTTAATTTAAATTTAGTTGAGTTTGACACTTTTCAGGATTTTGCCAGAAAAAATTCTTCTAAATCTAAATCTACTACTTCGGACTGATGAGAGTCACTCTCACTGGGTGTTGCTCTCTCATTTTGACTACTTCGGACTTTTTCTGACTATTTCTGGAAGATAAGGAACGCTCCTATTATATAGCGGACAAGATTTGTCTAAAATACGGTTGCAAACATACACAAAAATCGAATTGCTGCAAGGAGAAGAGTTGCATTTCCTTTAAAAGTGTTATGCAGCGTTTTTGCTGCATTTAAAATGCAACATTTAGCACTTTCGAACATATGTTTTCGAGGAGCGTTCATGCTACCGCATTTAGCAAATGTACATTTACGCGAGTTCGAAATCGTATGCTTTTGACAAACAGCCGTGTTCCAGTCGCTTATTCAGATCCGTATCTATTACGATAAATTCTCACGCAAAAGATAATNTGAATTTTGTATGGACAAATGTACATTTAGAGTAGCATTTAGAGCTATATGCGCTAAATGTTCTTTTACGCGTAAGCAAAAACAGCCCATTAAGTGCATTTTATCGTAATTACAGGAGGAAGTATTTTATAAAAGCATGGTTATGTTAAAATTTCATTAAAAGGTCGCATATAATTTTGGAATAGGTTAAAAAGTTTAAATTTTTAAGAAGTCGGGTCAGAAGGTATTGGCGCTTAAAATGGGTCAAATTGGCCCTTTAGTCGCACAACGGCAACAATGGCTACGGAGTCGGACATGTTAAACACTGCGATGCACAGTATACAGTAGAAAAGGTTTTTGTTGTTGTGGCTGTTAATTTGGTCCCCATAAAGGACTTGAGGGTTGCGAGCAACTGTTTTGCCGCATTTAGGGTGCTGTGCAGCAAAATAATGTGGTGAAAAATTTTTACATCGGATAAATGGCGAGAGCAATATTGTCATGCGCTTTATAAGTAAACATGAACGTAATAAAATATTTTGTACTTCAATCCAACTAATTAGCGCTATTTTTGCAATTCGAAATGATCTTAAAAATATTTGTTGTGAAATATGTACCTTATGAGTTGAATGGAAACTATCTTATATGTAAAAATATATTCCGATTTACTTCAAATAAATGATGTAAAATGTTTTATATATGGATCTAATTTTAATAATAATATTTATTACTTTCATCTACATTGCTTTTATTGTAAGTTTTCACGAGTAGTTGCAGTTTTCTGCAATTGTCTCTGGCCGACTAAACATGTTAAAGCCAAATAATTTCACAATTTGTACCCTATTAAAAGTTTATATTTTAATAAAATGTGATCAATTATTTAAGAATATATAAATTCCGATCAAACTATAGTACTGAATGCTTGACAAATAATAATTTAAATCAAATGATCAATAGTGAACGCACTCGGAGTGAATTTTGGAGCACGGAGCGAAATATGCATATTAAGACTAAATAATTTCTAACTTTCTACCATATTATACGTTTATATTTCAATGTAATATGATTAATCACTGAAGAATATATAAACTCCGATCAAACTTCACTACTGAATGCTTGACAAACAATATTTGAATCAAAATATCAATACTGAACGCGCTGGGAGGGAATTTTGGAACACGATATAAAATAGGCATGTTAAGACTAAATAATTTCTTATAAGCTTATGGCCTTATTCATAAAAAATAAAGTAGCTTTAAAAAAGGTTTATAAACTGAAAAATGTATGAAAAGGTCACTTTGTAAAGCTCTTTAAACCAACTTTATATTTTATGAATAAAGCCATTATGTTTTAATATAATATAATTAATTACTGAAGAATATATTAACTCCGATCAAACTATAGTATTAATTGTATGACAAACTATTTAAATCAAATGATCAACAGTGAACGCGCTCGGAGCAAATTTTGGAACACTTCATAGAATATTTACAGAGGAAGTATATTATTTGGTAGAGGTCAAAATGTATTTCACAAAGTGTGATTGAATTTGATATTGCTCTCAGAAGAACCATCCTATAAAGTCAAATTGAAAAAAAAATTTTATGAATTTTGAATCGTTTGTTTATATTTTTTTACATAATAGTATCTTAATAGAGCCGCACTGAGTTGTCAATAACACCTTGTTTAATACAACCATGATACAAATATTTAAAGGTAAAACCGCTTGCTCAATTCGTCGGCCATCATTTATTTTTTGAAGTTTGTCTATTTTATAAAATTGAAATTTTGAGAGCAACTCAAATGCCAAATAAAAGTAAAACAAAAAACAAATAGATGAAAATATTGAAGTTTTCATTTATTTGAGACTGAAAATGGGAATGTATTTGTGAGATTGGAAATTTGAAAACATTTTTGTAATGTTAGCAAACTTCAAAAATGTTCAGGCTGCCTCTCAGCGGTTTTACCTTCAGATTTTTGTATCATGGATACACTTTGGTCGAGATATCACGAACAAGTTTTCCTTTGTTTATTTTTACTTAAAATCCTTAAATATGTATCTTGATTTCTGTAGAATACGTATTCATTTTTTAACGATTTTAAAAAAAGGGAGGACAGTCGGATCTACGTAACCAGAACGACCTGAATGAGCATTAAAGTCGGTTGTATTTTTTGCTCAAAATTACTTGTTATTATTCAGATACAGTTTCGTTACTATTTAGAGATTTCTCGACATACTTGTTCACATTACTGTTTTTTATTATTTTTCTTATTAGTCATTTATATGTTTAGGACTTACTGTGGGTGCTTTAAGGTTCATTTTGTAAATATGTATGTATATATAAAAAAAACAATTGCGATATTTTATTTTATTTTATATTATGAATTTTATTTGTGCAAATTTTTATGTTTAATAGTTTTGAGATTTTTTGGTTCTGTTGTATTCTTTTATTGCATATTTTAAACTCTTTTACTTTAAGTTATAATGTTGAAGATATGCCTTCTGCCTTTGTCAAGCACTTTAGCTAGGTGCGAGAAATTTAGCATATGCGCGTAAGAGCAGTGCTGCCGCGATTCTCCAACATATTGTCAAAGGAGAAAACATATTGGTGGCGGAATCCATCGTAGTCCGATTTTTCATAAAATCTACAAAAAAGCGATCACTGAATCTGAACTGCTATGAACGTGTGTATTCAAAGCAAGCATTGCGTTCGTAGCTACTCGAATTTAATAGCATTTTCGTAGATTTCACGAAAAATCGGACTACGATGGATTCTATGACAGCNTATTGCATATTTTAAACTCTTTTACTTTAAGTTATAATGTTGAAGATATGCCTTCTGCCTTTGTCAAGCACTTTAGCTAGGTGCGAGAAATTTAGCATATGCGCGTAAGAGCTGTGCTGCCGCGATTCTCCAACATATTGTCAAAGGAGAAAACATATTGGTGGCGGAATCCATCGTAGTCCGATTTTTCATAAAATCTACAAAAAAGCGATCACTGAATCTGAACTGCTATGAACGTGTGTATTCAAAGCAAGCATTGCGTTCGTAGCTACTCGAATTTAATAGCATTTTCGTAGATTTCACGAAAAATCGGACTACGATGGATTCTATGACAGCCTTGCTTAGTTCGTGCCAATATAGCAACTCAGTTACCAGGTTTCAGTTGCTAGTTGCCATCGGTAATACCATTTCAGCCACTGGCCAACCAACTGAAGTTCGGTTGTCCTCCGTAATCGACCCATAAAATCGGAATCGAATATGCATGCACGTTCTGCAGAACGATAAATATTTTGTAAATGTGTGCTCTGTCCGCTAACGAATTCCAGGCATGTGTGAAATATCGTATGTGAAGCCTCCGTCTGACTTAACGATTGTCAAAGGCTTGCCAGAAGATGTTTTATCATATGTTTTCGACCATCGTCTTCTTCGAGTAAGTTCATCGATTCCAAAAACTTTAAAACCTCTATGTGCCAGCAGCCCTTAGTGTTTTTGCCAATGACATGGCGCTATTGCACTGTTAATAACCAAATTTAGCCGCAGTTGCATTCACACGTGATATAACAGCTATTGTCGGCATGTGGGAATGCCCGGAAGATGGCGTTTGTTCAGCTATCGGAATCATTACAACGACGGCGATGGGCAGTACTGCTGGAACATATTTACCACATCAGTGGTTGTGGCGTTTTGTTCTGCAACAATAGCATGCAATGATGACATGTCATATAATGTCGATGAACAAAGATATAAAATTGAAAACGACTAACCTTATTCCCGGCCGATTGGGAGACCACCCTTGGTCACGACCAGAACGCATTTACCAAGAGGAAAAACCGCAGGGATTGCAGTAGTTCTTGCAATCACCGTTGATGATAGGAGCGTTCCTTATCTCCCAGAAATAGTCAGAAAAAGTCCGAAGTAGTCAGATTTAGTCCAAAAAGCGTTCCTTAACTCGGAAATGACAGCTAAAATGAGAGAGCAACACCCAGTGAGAGTGACTCTCATCAAACCGAAGTAGTCAGATTTAGTCAGAAGAATTTTTTCTGGCAAAATCCTGAATAGTGTCAAACTCAACTAAATTTAAATTAACGGAAATTAAAGAATACGCAAAAAGTGAGAATAATCTAAAAAGTTAAAAAAGTCAATTGAAATTGGAAGGAGGCAAAAAATAATTGATATAGTAAGTGTTTATTGTGCTTGGGCTTGTGTGAATGTGTTTTGTACATACATTTCCATTCTTATTTGACATTAGCTTTGTTGTTGCCATTCTTTGGACTAAAAATTTGGTTTTTTGCGTTCCTTTACTTTTCCTGTTATTCTCTTTTAGTCAGCGCATTTTGCTTACGCTCTGGCATTTTGACACTTTTCAGATTTTAGTCCAAAAAGATAAGGAATGAACCTGATGCTGTGCTTGTAATTAATAGTCTGAAAAGACAGAAAATTGCATTAATCAAATGTAAAACACATCAAAAAAATAAATTTCAATAATTTGTTTACCATTTCACAAACCGAATTACCAAGAAATAGAAACTCACCGCGATGCGATACCGAAATAAAAACCAACAGGGGTGCATTTTCTTGATAAACAACACTAGCGCTCAGAGCAATCTGATCCACAATATTATTTTCTGAAAAATAGGACTTGAAAAGAGTTTTTAAACATGATTATCACATTATCTAATTAGCGCACACTATCGAGTTTATTTCTAGTAGAATATAATTGTATTATCTCAGACTTTTTTTCAATGTTTTCTAATATTCGTTCTTTTGGAATGCAAAAGCAACCATGCGCTCAATTTCNTTTATTTCTAGTAGAATATAATTGTATTATCTCAGACTTTTTTTCAATGTTTTCTAATATACGTTCTTTTGGAATGCAAAATCAACCATGCGCTCAATTTCCTGTGGGGAAAATTGGCCCCCATAAAGGACTTTCACCACGAAACAGCTACAAAAACAAAAACCTTTTCTACTGGTATACTGTGCTGCGATGTGCAACGAAACGATAAATTATTTCTACCGATTTTTTAGACTTTAGACTTTCTTAGTTTTTGGAGTATTGATCGCACCCAAAAAATGTTGGAATGAAATTAAGTTTTTCCTGTGTATGTGCTATTTTTTCTGCGTTTTGAGTATCAGCAATATATGTTTTACGCAGTGTTTTATTCAGTGCATTGCTATATTTATAGCCTAGTAATGTTTCCTTTTTCAAAGCGTAGCATAAACAAATCGAATTGAGACTTTATATGGGGCCATCTATTGTTTGTTAGCGTACATTCCAGAGTTGTTTCATTTAGCTTAGTGGCTGTCAAACTGTAGGTCGTGGCACCCTTTCTCGGAGGTCGTGAGCGGAATCAAATAGCCTGCATTGTTTGTTTAAAAATATCGTTTCTTATAGATTTTTTGGTACCGAATCCAAATATGGCCATAGAACTGCTCTAGGACGTCAGGTTTTTGGGCCCAGTGGACCCTGTTTTTAGCACTTTGGGGTTATATTATGAGAAGACCAAAATTTTTGAAGTGAAACTTCCTAGGCGGTGGTATCGCAAAAATGGAGAGTGAAATTTGCAAAACTGAAAGAGCCAATTTACACGATGACTTTTCACCCTGGGTGGAAAGTCATTCGTGACGAGCTTGTGTCAAGAAGTGTAGCGAAGTCAGCGGGGTAGGAAAGCACGCACGGTGAGCGAAATCGAGGTTTTTTGACGTTTCGCTTTTATCGAGTTCACTTTTTCGTATTTTTGCTTTGAGTTCGCGATTCGCTCCGCTTTAAAAATGAGGACGAAAGAGTTGACCAAAGAAAATTTGAAGCTTAAATGTCAAAAATATGCAAGAAACGCCGCAAAGAAAAAGTCATCGTGTAAATGCACGAGGATTTTCGAAGACTATTTTAAAAGGGGACGTGCCAAAAACGCAGGGTGAAAAGTCGTCGTGTAAATTGGCTCAAAATGTTACAGATATAAGGAGTGGACTCGTACGCAAAACTATCAAAAGTTTTAGAAAACTTTACTGGTTTTGCGTTCTCATACCCAAAAAACTTGCAAAGTAGGGGAAATTGAGATAGCAAAATGTGATAGAGAAATGCAAATTTCTGCTGGAAAAATTTTTCTCAGCGAAAACTTCCAAGTAAAAAAATCAGCAGATAGCAAACATAAGAAAATATGATCTTTTTGAATTATTTATTGCAAATTTTTTTATTAATCTAGTATACAACGAAAAAGAAAGTAAAAGTAATTTACTATTAATCTCCAATTTGTTTATTTTAGTGTGTGCTGACTATGGTTGCCGTATTAAATTTTTCGTTTGCACCATAATTGTCCTTTAAATATACCAAAATAGGTAAAAATGCAGCAAGCTGAAATTTTGTTGGCCGAATTTGTCAGTTTTGGTAACTTGATTGTTGAAATTAGAATTTTGTAACTTTAAGGGCCGGTTGTTCAATGTCTGGTTATCACTACCACTACACTATCGACGATTTCGACATCATGAATGTAACATGTGATCGATAAAGCAGTCGTTGTACTTAACCGGAGCTTCTACCTCCGATTTGTGCTAATCAGACATTGAACAAGCGGCCCTAAATGTACATTTGTAGCACCTACATAAATGTACATTTGTAGATATCTACTAATATTTTTTTTTTTATCAAGGATGGGTGTTTGGAGGATATTCTTTTATTTTTGAATATGCAATGATGTGGTATCACAAATAATTTTGAGAAACTATTTCATTCAATCTGATATAATTAATTTGTATTTTAAAGAGGTTTTTCGGTTCCAAAAGTATGCAATTGTATAAAATGCGAAATGGCAGAAAATAAATTGCCAAATGACCCACCAGTGGCAACTGTGGAAGTGATCAGCTGTTTCGAAGGCTGCAAGTTTCTGCAAATTTTGCGTTCTCGTACTTCTGTGGATATTTTGCAGTGTGGTCACTTCAAAAATCAAATTAGTGATAGATTATCAGTAAAAACAGTGATAGATATCTTGAAAAGCGTGGTAGAATATTTGTAGTAACGTAAAAATTTGCCAAAAAAATATATATCAGACCTAGAAGAAGTATTCAAATGTTGATAAACTGCATTCTTAGTTTTGTTCTATCGCGCCATTTTTTCAAGATATTTTAATTTTTATTGCCTTAGAATGTACATATATTTTTGTCATAAAAAAGATTTTATTTCTAATTTTTGCAATAAGTTCTTAAGTGTTGTTGGCTGTGGAAATACTGTTAGTAAGCAACTTAACAGGCGTATTCTCAGGCCATGTCGAATCTCTAACGAGTACACACCTATCAAGAATGATAGAATCAGGGTGTCCAGCTTGTTTAAAAAAAAGCGCAATTTCAAAAAAAAAAGGCCAAAAATCGCAAATTTTTTTTAAAATAAAATTCATGAAATCTATTTAACAAATCTTTTATTTTAAAAATGAGATCTTGTTATAATATAGTTTTTAAAACCAAAAACGAATATAACACCTTCAGAGGGTAATAATAAATAACAAACCACTTACATATATAATAGTGATGTACAAACAATTTTCTTTAAAAATACGCATATTTTTTAAAAATATTTGTTTCATCACATTTTGCAATAGGACTGCGCAATTATTAAATTTATTATAATGAGCCGAGATCAGCTATTTCCACAATTTCTTCAAAATCACCTATAGTGTCTGAATCATTTACATTTCTATTGTTGTCATATATTGAGCTGTTCAACCTTGGTGACATACTGTTTGATATTGGAAACGTTTTGCAGCAGAAACTATTAGCCTTCATATAACACTTTATTCGAACTATTGAATTAAGGCTTTCCAACCTCATCATATTTCGAATCTCAGTTTTTGTTGAGTTCATTACGGAAAAAACGCGCTCAACAAAAGCATATTAAAGGATAATAATATGAATTTACTTATATTTTCAAACATTTTATTGCCTGTTGCGGTTTTCACTCCGTAAGCAATTATCCAAAATTATTCAAAATCGGATGGAATGGTTCTGAGAAAAGTTATTCCATGGGAAAGTTAAAAGATTTAAACTGATTTTCTTTCCTTCAAAATCAAATAGTGAATTTGCAGGTCCCTGAAACTCGCCCTATTGTGATTCACACACTTTTCTGGAGACAAAATCAAAGCTTTTTTAAAAGTATTTAATTGACTAGGTAATCGTTTCAAAAGTGTTTTGATAAGGGTGATTTAACATTTTTGACAGTCTTTTAATATGCTTCTTAAGTCAAGTTTATCATGCAGTTTATTAGCTTCTTCTGTAAAATTATCGTGGAAAACTAAGTTTTGTATATGTTTATAATTGCAAAAAATTTATTTGAAGGGAAAAAATCGCCAAAAATCACCGGTGGCGATTTCCTAAATTTTTACGCGCAAATATCCAAGAAAAATTGCCAAATTGGCGCGAAATCAGCAAATCTGGACACTCTGGATAGAATACAAGATTGCGCCAATGGGAGAGGATTTTTGAGCGTAATTTTTGCGTGACGTCATCTTGGTGCAATTGCGAGGAAGAAATGCCAAAACGCATATAAAAGTATGTAAACAATGCAGAAAAAGGTGTTAATTTTAATATTACATGGCCTAATTTTGCAGGAATCAATAATATAATGGTGTAGTGGTAAGCAGTGCGCGCTTTCACTCATCAGCACCTGGGTTCAAGCCCTAGTCAAAGCAACATCACAAAAAATATAGAAAAAGGTTTTTTCTTAACAGCGGTCGTCCCTCGGCAGGTAATGGCAAACCTCCGAGTGTATTTGTGCCATGAAAAACAGCTTCTCATAAAAATACAATCGCCGTTCGGAGTCGGCGTAAAACTGTAGGTCCTTCCGCTTTGTGTGACAACATCAAGGCGCACGCCACAAGTCGGAGGAGAAGCTCGGCCAAACACTAACATATGTGTAAGCGCCAATCTATTATTATTATTATTAATAAATATACAAAGATTGATTAATTATGAACACGTAGCAATAATTTTGGACATGTAGCCCTTTAGGTAAGTACGATTTTTAGCACATGAAAAAATGGATGTATTAACAGTGTTTGCAATTTCATGTAGACCAAAAGGAAGGTGTGCAGCAAAGTGAATTTTTGGACTCGCNCTTAAACCTATATGGACTTATGGTATACAACTTTGGGGATGCGCCTCGAAATCAAACATCGCAATCTTACAACGATTTCAATCCAAAGTGTTAAGACTAGTTACAAATGCACCCTGGTTCATAACAAACAATGCACTACACGATGATTTAAAGGTCCGAACTGTTCCACAAGAAATTCTTCGTTTCATCCAGAGATATCTAACTAGACTTGATCAACATCCCAACACACTAGCAAAGGCACTTAAGAATCCGTCACAAGGAGACAGACGTCTAAGCAGATTTAAGCCAACTTCCCTCGCAGCTACTTTTTAATATAGTATGCAACAACATTATGTCCNCAGGTACGTAACAGCGCGGAAGATGCCGCTTAAATTAGCGCCTGGCGACCTTATCCACTGGTGCATTACCTCATACCAGCACTAAAAATATTATTTTCAATATCTCCACTAGTAAAGTGCTTCATGCACACATAGCTCGATTTGGTGTTTAATGCATCTCCTCGCCGGCAGAACTGCTTCCACTTTTTCGCCAGATTTGCGTCCGTAGGAAACGAAAAAAACTTATATCGCACGCTTTCCTTTTGTTTTCACTATTACACTTTGCCACGGCATACTTCATGTTGCTTTGTAATGTCTCAATAATTGTTTAAAACCACGCAGAAATATTAACGCACGCACAGCTTCCCCAAGAACAAAGCGCGAGATATTTAGGGCTGACAGACGTCAGACTTGGCAGAAGCACATCTTCATGAAACGAAAGCAACTCGGTCTAAAGTTAACAAGCATATATTGGTTGCTTGGTCCGAAATCACAATTGTCACTGCAAAAGAAATTGTTGGTCTACCTCACCATTCTTAAACCTATATGGACTTATGGTATACAACTTTGGGGATGCGCCTCGAAATCAAACATCGCAATCTTACAACGATTTCAATCCAAAGTGTTAAGACTAGTTACAAATGCACCCTGGTTCATAACAAACGATGCACTACACGATGATTTAAAGGTCCGAACTGTTCCACAAGAAATTCTTCGTTTCATCCAGAGATATCTAACTAGACTTGATCAACATCCCAACACACTAGCAAAGGCACTTAAGAATCCGTCACAAGGAGACAGACGTCTAAGCAGATTTAAGCCAACTTCCCTCGCAGCTACTTTTTAATATAGTATGCAACAACATTATGTCCCTGTAAAATACTTATTATTATTATTATTCCTGCTACATGTAAAGGGGTGCAGCAGTGGCTACTTCCCCTACAAGATATAAAAAAGAAGATTGTTATTTTTATTATTTACATAAAAAATGCCAAATATCGTACAAAGATAGATGCTAAATAAACTGGAGTTATAAAAAAAAAAATTGGTTTTTTCGTATGCTCACAATCAACAATTGCACCAAGATGACGTCACGCACACAGCTGATTCTGTCAAAATCACAAAGAGCGTGTTATCGGTACCGCGATTGACGCAATCTCTATTTCTCTCAATCGTGCACACCTATAATATAGAGAAGGGGAAAAAAGAAAGACAGCGACGTATGACGGCTGTACAAGGCGAAAGCACAAACGCGCATGCATACGCGTACCTACATACATATGTACGTATAGTGATAGAACGACACGAGTACCGATTACAGAATATCGATACTTTTCATGAGTACTGAATAGTATCGAGAACTCGATACTTTTTCACAAGTATTTATTTATTTATTTTATTTATTTATTTATTTATTGTCTATGAACATACAAAGTTCTTACAGACTAGCAAATAACTTACATATGTATAAATAAAAAAGAAATAAAAATGGGAAAAATTTACTAGAAAATGGTATACAAAAGATTTAAAAAAGAGCCCTTCGACAATGAGAAGTCAAGAGCTACCGAGTTAGCAATGAGATTAAGATCCCGTGTAGCTCGCGCAATTGGAGCATTACTCGCAAAGATGGTTTTGTGATTCTCCCGGAGAAGGGGTAAAAGTTGCGAAGGGTCCGCCGAGGAATATTGAAATCCTATTTAGTAAGTAGGGACAATCAATAAGTCCATTAATGATACCGTGTGTAAAAGACAGAGATAGAACTGTCCTACGATTATTTAAAGTTTTTAAATTGATTAGTGATAAGCGTGATTCATACGATGGAATCGGGGTCTGAAATCTCAGGAAGCGCAGGGCAAATTTCAGAAATACTTTTTGTACACGTTCNTACTTCATGTTGCTTTGTAATGTCTCAATAATTGTTTAAAACCACGCAGAAATATTAACGCACGCACAGCTTCCCCAAGAACAAAGCGCGAGATATTTAGGGCTGACAGACGTCAGACTTGGCAGAAGCACATCTTCATGAAACGAAAGCAACTCGGTCTAAAGTTAACAAGCATATATTGGTTGCTTGGTCCGAAATCACAATTGTCACTGCAAAAGAAATTGTTGGTCTACCTCACCATTCTTAAACCTATATGGACTTATGGTATACAACTTTGGGGATGCGCCTCGAAATCAAACATCGCAATCTTACAACGATTTCAATCCAAAGTGTTAAGACTAGTTACAAATGCACCCTGGTTCATAACAAACAATGCACTACACGATGATTTAAAGGTCCGAACTGTTCCACAAGAAATTCTTCGTTTCATCCAGAGATATCTAACTAGACTTGATCAACATCCCAACACACTAGCAAAGGCACTTAAGAATCCGTCACAAGGAGACAGACGTCTAAGCAGATTTAAGCCAACTTCCCTCGCAGCTACTTTTTAATATAGTATGCAACAACATTATGTCCCTGTAAAATACTTATTATTATTATTATTCCTGCTACATGTAAAGGGGTGCAGCAGTGGCTACTTCCCCTACAAGATATAAAAAAGAAGATTGTTATTTTTATTATTTACATAAAAAATGCCAAATATCGTACAAAGATAGATGCTAAATAAACTGGAGTTATAAAAAAAAAAATTGGTTTTTTCGTATGCTCACAATCAACAATTGCACCAAGATGACGTCACGCACACAGCTGATTCTGTCAAAATCACAAAGAGCGTGTTATCGGTACCGCGATTGACGCAATCTCTATTTCTCTCAATCGTGCACACCTATAATATAGAGAAGGGGAAAAAAGAAAGACAGCGACGTATGACGGCTGTACAAGGCGAAAGCACAAACGCGCATGCATACGCGTACCTACATACATATGTACGTATAGTGATAGAACGACACGAGTACCGATTACAGAATATCGATACTTTTCATGAGTACTGAATAGTATCGAGAACTCGATACTTTTTCACAAGTATTTATTTATTTATTTTATTTATTTATTTATTTATTGTCTATGAACATACAAAGTTCTTACAGACTAGCAAATAACTTACATATGTATAAATAAAAAAGAAATAAAAATGGGAAAAATTTACTAGAAAATGGTATACAAAAGATTTAAAAAAGAGCCCTTCGACAATGAGAAGTCAAGAGCTACCGAGTTAGCAATGAGATTAAGATCCCGTGTAGCTCGCGCAATTGGAGCATTACTCGCAAAGATGGTTTTGTGATTCTCCCGGAGAAGGGGTAAAAGTTGCGAAGGGTCCGCCGAGGAATATTGAAATCCTATTTAGTAAGTAGGGACAATCAATAAGTCCATTAATGATACCGTGTGTAAAAGACAGAGATAGAACTGTCCTACGATTATTTAAAGTTTTTAAATTGATTAGTGATAAGCGTGATTCATACGATGGAATCGGGGTCTGAAATCTCAGGAAGCGCAGGGCAAATTTCAGAAATACTTTTTGTACACGTTCAATTCTATTACTGTAAAGCTGATTACTAGGTCTCCAAACAACAACCGCATATCCTAAATGACAACGAACATATGATGTATAAAGTAATTTCATAGTATACGGCTCAGAAAACTTAATAGCGTTCCGTCTAATGAAGCCAAGTACAGAGTAGGACTTAGAGGTAATATAGTTAATATGACTACTAAATGAAAATTTGGAATCGAAGATAACCCNGCACAGCTTCCCCAAGAACAAAGCGCGAGATATTTAGGGCTGACAGACGTCAGACTTGGCAGAAGCACATCTTCATGAAACGAAAGCAACTCGGTCTAAAGTTAACAAGCATATATTGGTTGCTTGGTCCGAAATCACAATTGTCACTGCAAAACAAATTGTTGGTCTACCTCACCATTCTTAAACCTATATGGACTTATGGTATACAACTTTGGGGATGCGCCTCGAAATCAAACATCGCAATCTTACAACGATTTCAATCCAAAGTGTTAAGACTAGTTACAAATGCACCCTGGTTCATAACAAACAATGCACTACACGATGATTTAAAGGTCCGAACTGTTCCACAAGAAATTCTTCGTTTCATCCAGAGATATCTAACTAGACTTGATCAACATCCCAACACACTAGCAAAGGCACTTAAGAATCCGTCACAAGGAGACAGACGTCTAAGCAGATTTAAGCCAACTTCCCTCGCAGCTACTTTTTAATATAGTATGCAACAACATTATGTCCCTGTAAAATACTTATTATTATTATTATTCCTGCTACATGTAAAGGGGTGCAGCAGTGGCTACTTCCCCTACAAGATATAAAAAAGAAGATTNTATTGGCAAGTCTCCCCTGAGCCGTTTTTTCCATATCTTTGGCCTGTGTGCGCTTTTATTTGAAATCTAAATGTTTTGGTACCGANGTTATCGGTACCGCGATTGACGCAATCTCTATTTCTCTCAATCGTGCACACCTATAATATAGAGAAGGGGAAAAAAGAAAGACAGCGACGTATGACGGCTGTACAAGGCGAAAGCACAAACGCGCATGCATACGCGTACCTACATACATATGTACGTATAGTGATAGAACGACACGAGTACCGATTACAGAATATCGATACTTTTCATGAGTACTGAATAGTATCGAGAACTCGANGCCATGCTGATTATGGCAAACACTGCACAGTTAATCTTATCTTTAGAAATCGTTGAGAGCTTAGAAATAGGCCGATAGTTGCGTACCTCATTTTTTTACTACTTTTAAAAATAGGGGTATTGGTGGTTATTTTCCAATCATCCAGGAAAATCCCTGAGGAAAGCGATTTATTAAATATTAAACACAGAGGCTGAACCATCGCAGGGCAACTTTTTAATAAGAGAGCCGAAAGGCCATCAATATCCGTATGTGTAGAGGATTTAAGTGCAAGGATCCCCTTTGAAAAATCTCTGCGGAAATACACAAGGAGCCAAAATCAAGCAATGAAGATATATCGGCTGAAAAATCCGTGTGGGAGTCCACATCATCGCAAACAAAATGATTTAAAAAATTCTTCAAACAAATTAGCCGCTTCACTAGGGGTACAAGCAAATCTATCCTCAAGGAAACCCGCAGAAGGAATATTCGAACATGCCTTTCTTGCTTTGACAAAATTCCAGAAGCGCTTAGGGTTAGATTTAATGTCGGACTCAGCATTGCGTATATAATTATTATAAAGAAGTTTATTTAAATTCGTTAACTCTTTAGCGTAATGTTGATATTTAACAAAGAGCGAATGATTCTTAGTTATACTATGTCTCCATTGAGAGATTTATCCATTAAGATTTAATAAATCCAGTTGCTAAATCACAACCGTCTCCATTACCACAACGACATATGTTTGACGTTCACATTTTTAAATATTTGACGTTTGTTTATGTATGATTTTATAAATACAGTTTCGGACATTGATATACAGACAGATACAGGATGGTACCAAGCGGAATTTCATTATATGAATTCTGAATATTATTGGCTTATTCGTGGTAAATATGTATGTATAATATATAGTTTGGAAAGTGTAAAGAATGGTACCATATTCCGAATCATATTCCCGAATTTAAGAAAAATTATCAAAACGGTAAAAAACATTTGCGGAAAGAAAAATTTTTGTAGAATTCTCTTATTCATAGGAGGGAACCGAAAATCCATTCGTGGGCTTTTGGCATATCATGAATACGAACTGAGTTCTAAAGGATGTTCGGTGCAATGTTATCGAAGCAGAACCATTACCGAAATTTATAAATTTTTTGTCGCAGCGCGTAAATGACTTATAGAAAGCGGAGAAGACTCTGCATGATATTACTATAAAGTTAAGGGTTAAGCATTGCTGACCATTCAAAGGTTAATGGTGTCTGCGCGATCGACTCTTTCCTCATTTATCTTCGCACCTCATTCGCCGCAGTCAACTCCAGCTAGCCTATTGTTTTGTTAAGTACATATATTGTATATCCACTTCTATATGTACATAAAGATCACATGCATAATTATGTAGGCATATGTATGTAGCTACATGTATAAATATATAAATGCATTTAGTTTGTCGCATTAGGTGAACCGATAACTGTAAGAAATTGTTGGTTGTAAATTAATAGAAGTACCAATTATGTACGTACAAAGCACTTAAGTATTTGAGTGCCTAACATTTCTTCTTATACATATGTACAGGAGTATGAATATAAATTCCGCAAGAAAATAAACTGTCTTACTTTGAAACTGTTTCTCGAAACCTAAAGTCATAGCGCGTAGTCGCATCGTTTTATTTTTGCATTAGTTGGCAAAAACGCTTGCCAGCTCAAAACATTTTGGTGACCCCGACGTGATATCGTCACGTATCAAATCGTCGCGTATGCACTAATTGGAATACTTCTTCCATTTCGCAAATAAAACTTTATAAGTTCTCGGTTATCGGCACACCTAATCAACGGCAAATCAACATGCTTCCCGGAGCTGAAGGTGCTACTGGTGATGACGCAGTTAAGGTGATATCTCTTTATAAAAAGAGGACTCTATCATTAAAGAAGCAGCTAGATGACATTAAC
>NW_016158236.1:0-28413 GCF_001687245.7 Rhagoletis zephyria | reverse complement strand
TTCTAAATTTTTAGTTTTTAAAATAATATTTTCTTAATTTATTACACCCAAAGTTATGTAAATATGTATTACTAATTTTCCTCCCAAACTAACAAAAATATAAAAATCCCTAAAAATACGAAAATTCATGTTTTTATGATAGGCTAGATTTCAATGTCCTCAACTGTATATTGAAAACACAAATGTCATTTGACTTATGGCATGTGAATTTGTGGTTGCCACATCCAACAAATTGTACTTATTGATCAATATTATTGAAGATTTTACGAAGATTTAACTTAAATCTACTGCCTTTCGAGATTTAATTTTATATGGTAAATCTCTAAAGATTTAACGTCAAATCTCGTCAGAGGGCTAAATCTTCATTAAATCTCACAATGGAGACATAGTATAAGATTCTTGATCTCATTTTTGTTAGTGACAACATAAATTATACCTTGTCTGAAAGTGGTTCCTCTATTACTCCGGCTGGTTCCGGTTGCTGTTCCATATTCCGATGGTAATTTATCGTTTAACTATTTTGCTTGTAATTTTAAAACTCTGGATAACTTAATAAGTAATACCAATTGGGGTGAACTACTTTCGGATATGGATATCTTTAGTTCTTTTTCTACTTTGAAAGCCACTATGCGTGATATTTGCTTACGGAATATACCAGTTAAGAAAAAAAAACTATATAAACGACCTTGGTATACTAAAGACCTAAAAAAGCTAAAAATTCTTAAAAATAAGCTTTACAATAAGTTTAAACTAATACTATGTCTCCATTGTGAGATTTAATGAAGATTTAGCCCTCTGACGAGATTTGACGTTAAATCTTTAGAGATTTACCATATAAAATTAAATCTCGAAAGGCAGTAGATTTAAGTTAAATCTTCGTAAAATCTTCAATAATATTGATCAATAAGTACAATTTGTTGGATGTGGCAACCACAAATTCACATGCCATAAGTCAAATGACATTTGTGTTTTCAATATACAGTTGAGGACATTGAAATCTAGCCTATCATAAAAACATGAATTTTCGTATTTTTAGGGATTTTTATATTTTTGTTAGTTTGGGAGGAAAATTGGTAATACATATTTACATAACTTTGGTTGTAATAAATTAAGAAAATATTATTTTAAAAACTAAAAATTTAGAAGAAATGTTTTATAGTAATATCATGCAGAGTCTTCTCCGCTTTCTATAAGTCATTTACGCGCTGCGACAAAAAATTTATAAATTTCGGTAATGGTTCTGCTTCGATAACATTGCACGTTCGGTCCTCTAGAACTCAGTTCGTATTCATGATATGCCAAAAGCCCACGATTGGATTTTCGGTTCTCCCCTATGAATAAGAGAATTCTACAAAAATTTTTCTTTCCGCAAATGTGTTTTACCGTTTTGATAATTTTTCTTAAATTCGGGAATATGATTCGGAATATGGTACCATTCTTTACACTTTCCAAACTATATATTATACATACATATTTACCACGAATAAGAAGCCAATAATATTCAGAATTCATATAATGAAATTCCGCTTGGTACCTTCCTTTTATCTGTCTGTATATCAATGTCCGCAACTGTATTTATAAAATCATACATAAACAAACGTCAAATATTTAAAAATGTGAACGTCAAACATATGTCGTTGTGGTAATGGAGACGGTTGTGATTTAGCAACTGGATTTATTAAATCTTAATGGATAAATCTCTCAATGGAGACATAGTATTATTCAACTTATTAAAGAAATTGTTAATTTGAACTAGGTTAAGACTTAAAAGACTGTCAATAAAATACGATTCGTGCGCGTCACTAATATTATTTGGAATAAGGCCAGATTTAGAAAAATTATTAGACCACAAAACATTATTTAAATTGAAATCTCCAAGAACACAAATATGGTTTTCATTTACCTCACATAAAGTTAGAGAGACAATATTGTCAGCATGTGCCTTATACAAGTCAAATGGACTATTTGGAGGAATATATGATACTATCAAATATAAGGAGCCACAAGACGTGGAGCCTTTGACACAAACACAGAGCTGGTCAAGCCGCGAGTCATCACAACGAAGTGTAATCGGGTAAGCCTGGAACCTACGATGTATGGCAATCAGAACACCACTACCACGACAACAGCCCGTTTTAGTGGCATCCCTGTCTTTTCGGAATACGTTAAAAATATTAGAATCAAAGAATTCACTGTCGAAAAAAATCCGAGTTTAGCCAGGTCTCTACAATTACAATAATATCATAGTCCAATTGCGCTCTAAACGCCTGAACCACATTAGCCTTCGTTCGCATTCCAGAAATGTTTTGGAAGTAAACTTTCAAACAACGGACTTTCACAGGAGCAATAGAACTATTAACAGCAACATTCGATGTTAGTTGCTAGGCAGTCTCATTTTCTTCGGTAGCATTTTGCATAAGTTGAAAAGGTCGAACTTTGACGTCGGCTGGCCATAATGTTGGATTTAAAACCTTGTCGAGGAGCGTAGTCGAAACACCAAGCTTAAAGTTAATTTTCCTTAGCTTATTAATATCAGTGTCTTTTTTAACGAGAGGAAAGCAAGCAATTTGACTGCTATCAATTTTGGCATTTTTCACATACATAGGAAATAATATTTACGGCACTAATAGCTAGTTTGAAGGACGACAGATGGATCCATTTTTTGGATGCGACTACATCAAGATCAGTGCTTTTGTTGACACCAATGACGACGTCGGCAGTATTCTGTTTTTTGGGCTTTGGCTAAGCGAGTGCGGCTTAGCCAGTCAGATATCGAGAGTCCTCTTGGACTACTGAATTATAGTTGAACTTCTATACCTGTATATTTGAACTGTTATTTGAATTTATTAGTAATTGTACGCACTCATTCCTACATAATATTAATATTGCCATTGTATTCATTTATTCGCATAGCGTGATTAATTTAAAATACCTATTTGTATCACTGAATTATTACACTTAAAATTCTGAACTATAAACTTCTCTAATGTTAAAGAAATTTTGAAAAGCGAAATGCGTAGTTGGCAACATTGATGCTGATAAAGCAGTCATTCTTTTGACACCGCACGAAAAGAAAATAAAAGGAGACTGACATTTCTCTGTAAAAGCCAGATTTTTTCCACTTTTCGGTTCACGCAGTCGCAATTCAACAATTTCGCAAATTTCTCCCAACAAAACTCTTGTACACGCGCACCTTGAATTTAAATTGTTTACGTAGTTAAGTTTTGAACAAAATAAATTGTTAAAACGAAGCAACTCCGCATTTTCGTTTCGTGAGAATAGAGGCTGTGCGAGCACAGCGGGTTTCCAACCGGCATCAGCCAAATTTCGTGTTCTCCACTACATAAAGTGTGCATAAAGTGTCGCCCGGCGCCCAGATGCATCGCAGTTACGTGCCTTTAGAGCCGCGTACCAAGCAACTATAAAGGGGTGACCCAAGGCATAGGGTTACAAGTCATCGCCTCTACGCCCGGAGCAATCACCAGAGTATAGCAGCCGCCGTGTGTCCCCAGCTCCAGTATCGCCGCCGCCACCAACTTCCGAGTTCGCCGTCACCATCGTCAAGGATCATCGTCTGCCGCCCGCAGCTGTGCTAGATCGCCCCACTCGCCGGAAAGCTCACTGGCTTTGTCACTGTGGCTTTATCACTGGTCCTTCGTCGCCTAAAAAGAGCCAGCACCGTGGGAATACACAACCACTAAAGAAAAAGTATCCCCGAGAAATCGTAAGTAAGAATCTGAATTGCTTACTAACCCCATTTAATCATACAAAAAGTGATAACCAAAATCGCACATACATACATAAATTTTTGTTCTTCAAAGAAAAATCTCATAAAATTTATAAAAACGGTGCTCTCATCCCGTTACAGAAAATTTCCGTACATATATATGTACATTTCTTGTTCTCGATTTCCCTCCAAAAAATTAAACGGTTCGCGATTAGCCAGTATATAATATCTATATAAAACATACGTATGTACATACACAGCTCTCGTAGTTACTAATTCTTTTCTTCTCCTTCGCAAAAGTAAAGTAATAAAAAACTACTGTGTGTATGCACATAGATATGTATGTGCACAGTACATATTTATGCGAATGCCCGATTAAAAAATTTTGAGAAAACCCATTCCCACATAAATAAATTTGAATCTGCTTCACGCAATATTTTATATAAAGTACAATTAAAGAATTACTGGCCAAGTTTTCCCGGGAGTACATTATTAAAATACAACCCAATCTCAAGTACTAGTAGACATTCACATATACACTCTTACATAATTGTATATAAGTATTCACATAATACCGTTAGTGCGGTACACACATAATTATATACATATATATTATATTAGTGCAGCTCGGTTATAACCACAGCCGGGGCCCAAGAACATTTTTCTTTGTGACCACAGGTCACACCCAACGCCCTCCGGTATAATAATAAAGTGGATACAGTGGTACTAGGCATACTACTAAAAAATAAAATAAAATAAAATAAATTAATTTTTTTTTTTTTTAACACAACTTAATTTTTCCTGAACTATTCAAAAGATTAAGTAACGTTTACTACTAAAAGAAAAAACTCTTTCCGTGATCCCTGCGACCATCCCCAAACCGAAATTGTGGTTTGCAATTAATCGGCGAATAATACCCCATTACAAAAAAAAAAATAAATAAAAATAAAAAAAATTTTATACACATATAGATATCGAACCCCCCCTTTTGCGCTCACCCATAATAACTTTAATTTAGACCGGCAATATAATTTTTTTTCTCTTCTCTCTTTGATCTCCGTCTCGTAAATAAAATTTAAAGTTATCTCGTTAATGCTTGCCGCACCTCATAGTGACGCTAAATCTAAAAGTCCAAAAATGAGTGATGATGAGAAGCAACAAGGAACTTCCGCTGAATCTCAACGCGGTACGCGTAAGAAGCCCAAACAGTCAGTCGCTGCCCCTAAATTTATCTCGGAGACAGATAATCTAATGGACTACTGTACCCGATTCAGTACGATTCAAATCCAAGATAATACTGAGTCTGCATTAAAAATCAAGGACAAGAATATAGATAATTTTTGGAACCGGGTTCAGAATGCGTATGATGTAATAATAGAGACTGAAGAGCATGAACTTCCCGAGGATTTCAAGGCCTCCGCTTATAATAAGTATAGGTCATGCCTCATAACGTATGAAGATACAAAAGCCCAGATCGGTGATCAACTCCTGCTTCTCAACCAAGCAAGCAACCCCACGCCTGCCCCAAGTATGTTACAACCCCAAGAGCAATTAGGCTTAGGCTTGAAGGTCCCTCCTTGCGATACTGAAACATTTTATGGGGGTTATGAACAATGGCCATCTTTCCGTAACATGTTCACTGCGGTCTACATAAACCACCCAAAACTCACTAAAGCACAAAAATTGTACCACCTCCGGTACAAAACGCAAGGAAAAGCCGGCCAGATTGTAAAACAATTCCCATTGAGTGACGATAATTTTGAACTTGCGTGGGAAGCCTTAAGGTCCCGATATGAGAATAAGCGAGTATTGGTTGAAAATCAAATAAGAATTTTAATGAACCTTAAAACAATCCCAATTGAGAGTAGCGAAGAAATTCAAAGATTGCAATCCACAGTGAACAACTGCCTGCAAATCCAGGCGACTCAACAAATTTCCATTGAGAGTTGGGATCCTATATTAATATATTTGGTGACATCCAAACTCCCCGAAAATACCGTGGCATTGTGGGAACAATCTCTTAGTTCACGTAAAGACCTTCCCAACTGGTCGCAAATGAACCAGTTCCTCACAACCCGGTATGAAGTGGTGGAAAGGGTGGATCAATGGCGACCAGCCACGTCCCGACAAAATCCCCCAAACACCTCATTCTCAAGACAGCCTGTTTTACAAAATAGATCCTTTTCGAAACCCAGTCAATCCCAAAAATCTCATAATAGATCTCTAACGCATATCAACTCCCACATCACAGAGCAGCGCAAAATTTACAGTTGTGTTATGTGCAAGCACCCTACGCATACGCTGAATAACTGCTACAAATACAAAAAATTGTCTATCCCAGATCGCACAAAGTTTGTGAAAGATTAAAATCTGTGCGAAAATTGCCTTTCTCAGACACACTTAATAAAAGATTGTAGCAGCACTAACACCTGCCTTCATTGCCAAAAGCGACACCATTCAACACTCCACTATAGTGTAGCATCTACCCCAAATAAAAATGATGATCGAATCCACAGAACGACTTCGCAACATACAACCACACTATCCAACGGTCCCAACTCACAAGCCACCAGTCAGTCGGAAGCCCTTAATGAACAGCCATCGTGTTCGAGCACAACACAAGTACAGTCCTTTTATTCGGAAAACGATAATAAGGTACTGCTCCCAACTGCTATTGTGTCTGTAGAACACAGAGGTGATCTCTTTAAATTAAGAGCCCTGATTGACCAAGGGTCAGAACGGAGCTTTATTTCTTCTAAGGCCCAAAACAAACTGAGATTACCATGTCAAAGCTCGAACATTGAAATCTCCGGCATGGGTGGGACAGTAGTTCAGACAGTAGTTCTCTGGTCTTAGTCTCCTCCGACTTGGCTACGAAAGTCACCGCTCAAGCAATTGTGCTACCCCAACTAACCAAAATACTCCCAAGATTCCAGCCAACTCGCGAACAACGCGAGAAGTGGTCTCATATTAAGCTAGCAGACCCCAATTGTCATTCCCCGTCTCAAATCGACCTAGTGATAGGCAGCGATCTCATCCCGCAAATCATGCTTGAAGGCATTGAACATATCTCAAAAAATCTGTTAGCACAAAATACCATTTTTGGCTGGATTTTGAGCGGTCAAATCCCTAATCATGTGGTATCTTTCTCCACTCAAGTGGAACAAANACTCTCTGATGATGTAAAAATAACACATCCCTTGGCGGTGCCAATACTAAAAACCGAAACATATGTGGACGACATACTTTCGGGAGGTCATGACCTCATCTCAGCAACTAAATCTCTCTCCCAAGTCATTCAAGCTCTAAACTCCGCTGGCTTCCCCTTAAAAAAGATCACGGCGAACCATCCTGATTTGTTCAAAGACATAAAAAGGGAGGACTTGCTTGACAGCAACTTTCTCGAATTCGAAAAAGCAAGTACCATGAAAACCCTCGGGATTTAATGGAATGCCATCACGGACTCCTTCTCTTACACCATTGAATCCAATCCATCTCAGCCTCGTCGGCGAGCACAAAGCGACAAATTCTCTCTTCTGTCGCAAAACTTTTCGACCCCGCAGGATGGCTCTCGCCAATAATGATTCAAGCAAAAGTCCTCTTACAAGAACTATGGCTCGATGGAACTGACTGGGATGAGCAAGTCAAACCCCTCCGTCTCCATAAATGGTTGCAGTTTGCGAACAATTTAGAATCTATCTCGGCCATCCAAATACCCCGATGGGTCAATTATGTTCCAGGCCAACAAGTGGAGCTACATGGATTCTGCGACGCTTCAGAAAAAGCGTATTGCGCAACCATATATGTCCGAACCACACAAGGTGAACGAGTCTCTTCTCACCTGCTAGTATCCAAAGGCAAAGTTGCGCCTCTCAGAACCATCAGCCTACCTCGCCTCGAATTATGTGGTGCTCTCCGTCTAGCTAAATTGGTCTCAGCTATCCAGTCGCAACTTGGTTTCTCTGATCGAAAATTGACCATGTGGTCAGATTCGGAAATCGTCCTTGCCTGGCTGGAAAAACCGCCCCACTTTTGGAAAACCTACGTCTCGAACCGCACAGCGAAAATCATTGATCTGGTAGGAAATTCGACTTGGAGGCATGTACGCAGCAGCGAAAATCCCGCGGACATGGGAACAAGAGGATGCAAACCCCTCGACTTAGCCTCCTCTTCTTTGTGGTGGCATGGGCCCGAATGGCTAACCCAATCACCCGACACCTGGCCAAAATCCGCTACGCGCTCCATTAACCCACCGGAAGTCCGTCGAGTCAACGCCTTTCACGCTGCCGAAGATGATACCGACATTTTAGATCGCTTCTCGTCCTTTTCCCACATGCTTAAAGTTATGGCATATGTCTTCAAGTTTTTAGATTGCTTAAAGAGCCGAAATCAAGCCGCACAGGGTCCTCTCCCATTGTCCCTATCGCACAATGATTTCCGCTCTACCAAACGTCGTCTCATTGCCTTAACACAAAACCGTTACTTCCCCCGCGAAATTTCATGCTTATCGCAGTCAGTGCCAATCGCTAAGAAAAGCCCATTGCTAGTTTTCAACCCATTTCTAGACAAATGTGGGTTGCTCCGGGTCAATGGTCGTTTGGCCCATTCCACTCTTAGCTATAATGAGCGTCATCCCCTCATTATACCCGGAAAATCTCGATTTGCTGCTCTCTATCTTCGTTTTCTCCACGAGCTCCTCTTACACGCAGAAATTCGGCTCATGCAGCAAATGATAAGACAGGAATTCTACATTCCCCGACTCAAGCCTCTTATAAAAAAGTGCATTTTTCAATGTAAAGCTTGCACCGCCCACAAGCATCAAACGCACTCTCAAATCATGGCCGCGTTGCCACCAGAGCGTTGCACTTATGCTCCGCCTTTCACCACCACCGGTGTAGATTTTGCTGGGCCTTTTCAAGTAAAAGCCTCCATGCTAAGGTCCTCCACCATTGTGAAAGGCTACGTGGCCGTATTTGTGTGTTTCACAACAAAGGCGGTTCACCTTGAGCTGTGCTCTGATTTAACAACAAACGCATTTCTCGCCGCGTTTGCCCGTTTTGTTGGGCGTCGAGGCTATCCAGCAAGAATGATGAGCGAAAATGGCACTACTTTCATTGGAGCCAAAAGAGCAACAGAGAAGGAATTCTGTAGTTTCCTGCAAGAAGTATCTCAAGACATCGTCAAGCAATACTCTCCCCAAGGCATTGATTGGAGATTTATCCCCCCTGGCAGCCCTCACATGGGCGGATTATGGGAATCCGCCGTCAAAAGCTTCAAGTTACATCTCAAGCGAACGGCTGGAGCACATAAATTCACGTTTGAAGAATTCACCACTCTTTTAGTTAGGATCGAAGCGGTATTAAATTCCCGGCCCATCTCCGCTCTCTCCCAAGACCCTACGGAATTCACGGCCCTCACCACTGGCCATTTCCTAAGGGGAACTGCCCTCTTGTCTCTTCCGGAAGTAGATCATAGCAATTTGTCTCTCCTCAATAGGTGGGAAAGAGTTAAAGTGTTACACCATCAGTTCAGCCGCCGTTGGAAGGAAGATTATATCAAAGATCTTCAAAAACGTTATAAGTGGAAAGACCCTAGAGTAAAACCAAAGGTCGGCGAATGTGTCATTATTGTGGATGACTCACTTCCGCCCACTGAATGGCGTCTTGGACGCATCGAAAGGACCCATTACGGTCCAGATGGACACATTCGCGTGGTCGATCTACGTACCAAAAACGGCGTCATAACACGGCCGATTGTAAAGCTATGTTCTTTACCAGGTTCTAACGATTCGTTCGCACCCACCGAGGATAAATAAGCATAATTCTCCCTATATAAATTAACGCCCTTGGTATCCACCGACGATCCCACATCCGCACTGACTCATTGCGCTCACTTCCTACCTTGAATTCCCTAGCTTAGATGAAACACACTCACACACTCAGTTACAGAAGCCTACCGCACGATTATATATATATATATATACAGGCCCTCTTTTAATCTACTCGCAAATCCCTACTTGCAGATGGAAATGGACCAGCCTCAGCCGGCGCCACGCACTTCCCTGTCGTCGAAGGGGGAGGCGAACAAGCCTCAGCCAGCGCCACGCACTTCCTTGTCTTCGAAGGTGGTCACGCCAGTGGAGCCCGTTCCAAGCCCAGCACCTACACAACCGTCATCAGGCGAAACATCAGCAGCCGACTTCCAAAAATGTCGTCTGTGTGCGCGCTTCCATGCGCTCAGAGTATGCCCGGCATTCCGGGCCATGCAGCCCCAGCAGAGGTTCCTCGCACAAGTTTTGTACAAACTGCCTCGCACTTTCGCACGCAACAAGCACATGCACCTCCAGTGGTAATTGCAGGATATGCGGTCAGTATCACCACACGCTTTTGCACCGCAAGGAAGCTCACGCCACTGGCCGCCGATCAAAGCAGTCCGCACGCTATCCACCGGGATCTGTCAGACCAGGGAGTAGATCTGTGGCAGCCAACCGCAACAATCACGCCTCATTTACTGGGCGTCGTCGGAGTCAGTTCGCCTCACCGCACAAGCACCTCGTTTAACGCACCTCCCAGAGAACTCGAAACATCCATAACAAAGGAAAGGTTACAAAGCTGCTGGTGCACGAAGCGATGCGAACCCTCCAGGAGTTGCAAGATGCCCTAGCCGCTTAGTGCGCCTAGGGGGGGCAGGATGACTAAGCGAGTGCGGCTTAGCCAGTCAGATATCGAGAGTCCTCTTGGACTACTGAATTATAGTTGAATTTCTATACCTGTATATTTGAACTGTTATTTGAATTTATTAGTAATTGTACGCACTCATTCCTACATAATATTAATATTGCCATTGTATTCATTTATTCGCATAGCGTGATTAATTTAAAATACCTATTTGTATCACTGAATTATTACACTTAAAATTCTGAACTATAAACTTCCCTAATGTTAAAGAAATTTTGAAAAGCGAAATGCGTAGTTGGCAACATTGATGCTGATAAAGCAGTCATTCTTTTGACACCGCACGAAAAGAAAATAAAAGGAGACTGAAATTTCTCTGTAAAAGCCAGATTTTTTCCACTTTTCGGTTCACGCAGTCGCAATTCAACAATTTCGCAAATTTCTCCCAACAAAACTCTTCTACACGCGCACCTTGAATTTAAATTGTTTACGTAGTTAAGTTTTGAACAAAATAAATTGTTAAAACGAAGCAACTCCGCATTTTAGTTTCGTGAGAATAGAGGCTGTGCGAGCACAGCGGTTTCCAACCGGCATCAGCCAAATTTCGTGTTCTCCACTACATAAAGTGTGCATAAAGTGTCGCCCGGCGCCCAGATGCATCGCAGTTACGTGCCTTTAGAGCCGCGTACCAAGCAACTATAAAGGGGTGACCCAAGGCATAGGGTTACAAGTCATCGCCTCTACGCCCGGAGCAATCACCAGAGTATAGCAGCCGCCGTGTGTCCCCAGCTCCAGTATCGCCGCCGCCACCAACTTCCGAGTTCGCCGTCACCATCGTCAAGGGTCATCGTCTGCCGCCCGCAGCTGTGCTAGATCGCCCCACTCGCCGGAAAGCCCACTGGCTTTGTCACTGTGGCTTTATCGGGCTTTCTTCTTTGCATTCGCGACCACTGTGCAGGCGAATGCCAGTTAGATTCAGCCGGTGGGAGTGATGAGCGATGTATCGACAGAGCATCAGCGTTTGGTTGAGATTGTACATCAGGGGCAGAAGTCGGGGCAGCATAGTCATCATCAACCACACAAGCCTTGTTAGCAACATCAGCATAAGAAGCAGGTATTGAGATAGCGGCTTCACAAACAGCAGTAGGGTACTAAGTACTAAGTAAATACCGGGAATGCCGAAAAGTATCGACGAGTTAAGAATTTTCTAAGTAAATTTTTTTAAATTACCCCATAAATTTTGTGGCGAACGTTCGAATATTAACTTCAATATCCAATATGAATGTTATGAAAAGGAACATAAAGCTCATTTACTTCAATACTGTCATAACTCAAAAAACCGAACCCCCAAGAAAAACGCCTTTAAAGTTTTAACTTCACATATCGTCACCCTCATGCCANAAATTACCCCATAAATTTTGTGGCGAACGTTCGAATATTAACTTCAATATCCAATATGAATGTTATGAAAAGGAACATAAAGCTCATTTACTTCAATACTGTCATAACTCAAAAAACCGAACCCCCAAGAAAAACGCCTTTAAAGTTTTAACTTCACATATCGTCACCCTCATGCCAGAAGCATGAATGTGCAAATTTATCACCTTTGAGTTATTAGGTTGCCTTGGTTAACCTTTGGATGTTCTATGTTATACCAAAACCCAGAATTATCGTATTTCGTTACAAAAACCCAATTTTACGGAAAGTATTTTTTGTATTTTTCGCTGCTTTGGCTAGCACCATCAATACCAAAGTTTAGATTTGCTGAGATAATTGAGAAATATAGCTAAACGCAAGACTTTTTGTAGAAAGTTCTCTACATTCTAATTTCACATATATAATTTCGCCCACGAGAAAAAAATCATTGTCACATACGATAAAATTTATAGTCAATTTTAGGGGTAGCTATTGGGATTTAAGCCGTAATATTTGAACAGGTGATGCGTTATGGGTTGTAAAACAAAGTTGCATCAAAAAGTCAATTTCGTAAAAAATGTAACATACGATAATTTTGCACAAAGGGGTCGATACTATTTTACAATTTTAATTGCATAAATACAGAGTTAAGTCTCGTAAAAAAAAAAATTTCAAACTTGATTTCCCAAAATTGTCATTTCTAAACATTCATGTTTATGGCCCACGGGCGACGATATGTATACTCCATACTAATAATTAATACATATTTTGTTCTAGTGATACTGGTAATTGACTTAGTTATGAAATATTTACACAACCTAGACGAAAATGTAGCGGTCATTTCAACATTGGATTCGGTTAAAAATATTTAAATAATTGAAAAACTAATATCTTGCCTCACCTTTGATAATGAATGGTGGTAGAGGGTGGTCTTCCGACTCGAGAACTTGGCCACTCTCTAGACTATGGCAGCCGTCGCTAACCCATGTATTCTACCTTCGTTGTGAATTCGAAGCCTAGCCCATTCTTGAAGAAAATTTTTACGAATGAGAGCTTATCTTTCCTATAGAGAATGGGGTTCCCCCATTTGCTTCTCTTTTACATTTGCATAATAAGCTTTTTGCTATACACATTTAATAAAAGTTAACCATCTCAAATCGAGCTTAACCACATCACTAACTATTGCTGTCCACACCGGGGATGAAAAAGTAGGTACAATTGTACCTTTTTCCGACGTTTGATGACTTAAAGGTACTTTAGGTACAGTCACTAGATTTTAGGTCCAATCATCATTTGATCAGATGCATTTTTAATATTTTTTTCCTTTACCGTGCTAATATATTTACTTACAGGCACGGGAAAATTTCGCCTTCATTTTGAAGAATAAACAATTATAAAGAAAAGTGGCCAATAGGAAGAAATTAAAAAAGTAATATTATGTATTATCTTAAACATTTTACATTGCATTTAGAGCAGCCACTACGAAAAATTAACACTTTACTTAGCTATCCTAAAATTCGTAGTTTTTGTTTCTTCTATTCATTCAATGGCATTTACGGTCAAATGAGTGAAAACAAATTGTCAAATGGGTCTAAAAATGGTATTTTGATTGATTTAGATCAGAATAGGCTTTCAGACGTGTACATGCGCTGTTAACTTTTTGTAACTTTTTGGCCCATAATATCATGGATAAAGGTAGTTATAAAGGAAAGAAAGTTGTGTCAAAATATGTCGACAAATTTTGTTGTCAAAATATGACATAATGAAAACCAGTTTTTATTCGCCCATACAGTCCAGTGTCAAGGATGTCTTCAAATTTCATATTTTCTTTAGATGAGAACTATAGCTATCTGACCCATATTGGCTTTTTTAATTCTGAAAATACAAACATACAAATATTTAAAATGCTTTCGAAGTTACTTAAGGCAATTTGCACAATAAGCACTTGCTGCACCTTTCAAAAGGAATCGGATAAATTAGCAGACTTTTCCTGTTGTTTTATAAAAAGCTGGATAAAGAAATATCTTTTAATGTGTATGTTTTTAAAATGTGTTTTTTGTTTTTTTTTCGCTAAAATTTTCAGTAGACAAAAACAACGCTTCTACGATTCCCATTAGACTATAGTCTATAGATATAGGCCCAGTTAATAAACACCTAATCATGTGTAAAGTAAATCCGTCTTTTGTATTCCTGTTATAAGGGGCTGTCCATATATTACGTAAGACCTTTCGGGTAATTTTCGAGATATTCTTCAAACCGGTTTTTGTCCACCACCTATTACTCTTTGTTGTCAATCAATGTTGACAGTACCTTCTCCGACAGAAGTACAAGAAAATGATCATTTCATACCATTATTCCTAAGAATGGCACTGAAAGTGACTATTCCGTGCACTTACAAAAGTATACCTTATCATTTTTTTGTCCCTCAGTGAATGACCAACTTGAGGAGAGAATATGCAATGTATGTAGTAAGTACTTTGCATCAAATAAGGCAATAAGCATTCACAAAAAGCTTCACTTGATCTTTTCTGAGCCTCAGCGTCGAAGAGCAAAGAGGATAATTTCACGACGCGGGCGAGAGCTCATATGTGTCATCACAGAAAATGAAACAGAGGATATTATTAAGTGGGTGAATCAAGAAGAAATTTAAGTGGACTGTGAAAATGAAATACCTTTGAGTGAAAAAGAAGGGGGCACCGAAGTTGCGCATATGGAAACTGTGCATTTAGACATTATTTCGGTTTCAACCGAAACTGTGCATGTATGCTTTATTTCGGTTTTTGCCATATGCATTATTTCGGTTTTCAACCGAAACTGTGCATGTATGCATTACTTCTTTTTTTTCATATGCATTATTTCGCTTTTAAAACGAAAGTATGCATATGCATAATTTCGGTGTTTTTTCATATGCATTATTTCGGTTTCCAACCGAAACTGTGCATGTATGCATTACTTCGGGTTTTTCATATGCATTATTTCGGTTTTCAACCGAAACTGTGCATGTATGCATACCTTCGTCTTTCGTATATGAATTATTTCGGTTTTTAACCGAATTTCTGTGCAAAAATACTTCCGGCCCCCTTTTCCGGCAACACAGAAAGCAGAATTCTACTTCGTAAGGGTTATAATCCCTAAGCGCGGCCGAAGTCCGCCTACGCAGAGAGAAGTTCTGCGCAAAAGTACTTGCGCCCTTCTTTTCCGGCAACACAGAAAGGAGAATTCTACTTAGTAAGGGTTATAATCCCTAAGCGCGGCCGAAGGCCGCCTACTCCGAAAAAAGTTCGTTTTCATGTATGCACTATTTCGGTTTTTGTCATATGCATTACTTCGGTTTTGAGTCGAAACTGTGCATGTATGCATTACTTCGGTTTTTGTCATATGCATTATATATATATGGACAGCCCCTAAATAAAATTAAAAAAAAAAAAACTACAAATGAATGATGTAACTTTTTTTAGGTACAATCAGCCTCATTTAGGTACATTTATTTTATGATATTAGGTACAATCTGAAATTTCCATTTTTCATCCCTGGTCCACACTGCGGTTTGAGGTTTATAAAACAGTACAAATGTAAAGAACAGTGTTCGGACTTCCACAAATCGATTCAGGACTAAATTACTGCAAAAATCGGAGTAAAAACAAATTTTCCCGTACTAGATTGAACTTTTTATTTTTGTTTCTGACATTAATTGTTTTACTAAAATATTTTCTATTCATGCAAAATAAGAACGCGGGGAAATGTAAGGATAATATGTTAAATATTTAGGTAATTTTTAGCATTTTCTATATAGTAGAACGTATCTAACACTTAATTTTTTAAAAAGCAAACCTTTTCTACTTTATATAAATTTCATTCTACATATATTTTTTAACAACGTAAGTAAAGTTCTGCATTCGCCAATTTGTACAGCCATACATCAAAAAATAAAGAAGTTACTTTATTGACGCATTGCTATGGAAGAGCTACTTTTTAACAGTGAGATTTGGCTAACTTTCAATTTTTTTACTGAAACCGGTGGTGAAGGCTCAAAAACACAGCCCCAAGAGGGGCGTAACATGTATAAAAAAAAACGGAATAGATTTGAAGTGAAGCGGAGTAGAGTAATTACAAATTTTTTCAAAAACCGGAGTAAATCTAATCTGATCTTAGTTGAGTCCAAACACTAGTAGGAAACGAATTCTTTACATTTGAACGCTAATGACCCACAGATGGCGGGAAAACACAGGGTTGTATCAGACTTTCGAGTGGTTTCGAGTTGGTTAGCTTTTAACCATCTCAGTGAAATGGGTACGTGTTGTCATTTTTATATGGCGAAACTACGCTAAATCAAGTGGGTTATCGGGATAACCAACTCAATAGCCATAACTACGTGGTTAGCTCCGGTGGGGACATGGTATAACGATGCCAAGACAATTCATTTATCTTTCTGTTGATGTCTATAATTTATATGCTTTATTTTATTTTTGATCAAAAAATACTAACAAACGAAAAGAAATTACGTATTTCTTCATAAACTAACCTTTTTTTTTTTAAATTTCATGATTAATGCAAAAGAAATTTATATTACTAAGAAAGCACAAGTTATTGGCGCGTATTCATAGTCCAGCCACTAAGTCGAAACTAATAAAGTTGCAACTTAAATTTAAGTACCAACTTAAAATTCACTTCTATTCATAGTCGCCTTACAGACTTCTACTAAGTAGTTTTAACTTAGTTTTACGATATTGCAAAACGAGTGTGAAAATTTATCGATTTTTCTTTACGATATTTTGGAAAAATGAAATTTTGATTAAATAATGTCAAGTTTGATTGTTTATGCAAAAGAATAAGGTATAAGTTTCTTGTTAATTGTGTGAAATAGCAAGAACTACCGCAATGATGTGAAGTCGATGTTTATCGAAAGCATGCTGTGACACATACAAACACATATTTAAATGTTATGCACCAATTTTCTCTAAAAGAAAAGTTTGAAATTGACTTATTATTTGAGCATTTATATATGTAAATCATTCCAATTATGAAATTGTGATGTAGCCTTATTCGAATTGTATAATACGCATTTAATTTTATCTTCCGATTCAAATGGATCGCTCTTTGTAAATTTCAATTGGAGATCATTCAATATTATCAAAATCTCGCTCTGCCAACTTAATTTTTACAAATTTCGTATTTTTTTCATTAATTTAATAAAATACTTCTTCCTAGTTACGACTTAATTGCAGCTGCAGCCGAAACTAAATTTTAAGTTGGTACTTAGCTAGAAAAGTCGAAACTAAGGCGACTATGAATAGCTTTAGTTGTAACTTATGATAGTTTCGACTTAGTTGTGAACTAAATATGACTATGAATATGCGCCATTACCTTTAATTTGATGTACACATTTTANGATGCCAAGACAATTCATTTATCTTTCTGTTGATGTCTATAATTTATATGCTTTATTTTATTTTTGATCAAAAAATACTAACAAACGAAAAGAAATTACGTATTTCTTCATAAACTAACCTTTTTTTTTTTAAATTTCATGATTAATGCAAAAGAAATTTATATTACTAAGAAAGCACAAGTTATTGGCGCGTATTCATAGTCCAGCCACTAAGTCGAAACTAATAAAGTTGCAACTTAAATTTAAGTACCAACTTAAAATTCACTTCTATTCATAGTCGCCTTACAGACTTCTACTAAGTAGTTTTAACTTAGTTTTACGATATTGCAAAACGAGTGTGAAAATTTATCGATTTTTCTTTACGATATTTTGGAAAAATGAAATTTTGATTAAATAATGTCAAGTTTGATTGTTTATGCAAAAGAATAAGGTATAAGTTTCTTGTTAATTGTGTGAAATAGCAAGAACTACCGCAATGATGTGAAGTCGATGTTTATCGAAAGCATGCTGTGACACATACAAACACATATTTAAATGTTATGCACCAATTTTCTCTAAAAGAAAAGTTTGAAATTGACTTATTATTTGAGCATTTATATATGTAAATCATTCCAATTATGAAATTGTGATGTAGCCTTATTCGAATTGTATAATACGCATTTAATTTTATCTTCCGATTCAAATGGATCGCTCTTTGTAAATTTCAATTGGAGATCATTCAATATTATCAAAATCTCGCTCTGCCAACTTAATTTTTACAAATTTCGTATTTTTTTCATTAATTTAATAAAATACTTCTTCCTAGTTACGACTTAATTGCAGCTGCAGCCGAAACTAAATTTTAAGTTGGTACTTAGCCAGAAAAGTCGAAACTAAGGCGACTATGAATAGCTTTAGTTGTAACTTATGATAGTTTCGACTTAGTTGTGAACTAAATATGACTATGAATATGCGCCATTACCTTTAATTTGATGTACACATTTTATTGAATTCTGCTGTTGATAGGCCCGTCAGAATGGGTACTTGTACGTCAGTACCGGAAAAGTATGCGAAGGAAGTGGCGTACGTCACGTNGAAAGCACAAGTTATTGGCGCGTATTCATAGTCCAGCCACTAAGTCGAAACTAATAAAGTTGCAACTTAAATTTAAGTACCAACTTAAAATTCACTTCTATTCATAGTCGCCTTACAGACTTCTACTAAGTAGTTTTAACTTAGTTTTACGATATTGCAAAACGAGTGTGAAAATTTATCGATTTTTCTTTACGATATTTTGGAAAAATGAAATTTTGATTAAATAATGTCAAGTTTGATTGTTTATGCAAAAGAATAAGGTATAAGTTTCTTGTTAATTGTGTGAAATAGCAAGAACTACCGCAATGATGTGAAGTCGATGTTTATCGAAAGCATGCTGTGACACATACAAACACATATTTAAATGTTATGCACCAATTTTCTCTAAAAGAAAAGTTTGAAATTGACTTATTATTTGAGCATTTATATATGTAAATCATTCCAATTATGAAATTGTGATGTAGCCTTATTCGAATTGTATAATACGCATTTAATTTTATCTTCCGATTCAAATGGATCGCTCTTTGTAAATTTCAATTGGAGATCATTCAATATTATCAAAATCTCGCTCTGCCAACTTAATTTTTACAAATTTCGTATTTTTTTCATTAATTTAATAAAATACTTCTTCCTAGTTACGACTTAATTGCAGCTGCAGCCGAAACTAAATTTTAAGTTGGTACTTAGCCAGAAAAGTCGAAACTAAGGCGACTATGAATAGCTTTAGTTGTAACTTATGATAGTTTCGACTTAGTTGTGAACTAAATATGACTATGAATATGCGCCATTACCTTTAATTTGATGTACACATTTTATTGAATTCTGCTGTTGATAGGCCCGTCAGAATGGGTACTTGTACGTCAGTACCGGAAAAGTATGCGAAGGAAGTGGCGTACGTCACGTAGAGATACGCCACATTGAGGTATTGCGTTTGTAAACAAAAATCAGCTGTTCTTTATTACCGCCAAATTTTTCGCTGCGAATAAATCTAAAAATTTATATTTGTTATTATCAAAATAATAAATTAACTTTGAAAATGGAAGCTTTTGAAGTAATTTTAATTACATTAATATTGTTGGAAGCCATGGAGTGCTTCAAACGTTTGTATGGCAATCGGAGATGGTGGGTACGACCAGCTCTACGAGATCGTGAAGCAAATGGTTTCTTTGCCACGCACTTTTCCTTCCCACAGGAGTTTAAAAATACTGTTAGGATGTAGAAGAAAGTATTCGACCTGCTCCTTAATTTGATCCGAGAAAAACTTACTAAAAACTCGAATCGACCGTCTATTTCTCCCGAATGCCGGCTTTATTTGGCCCTGTGGTAAGTTGTATATTGCTCACATCTCACACATAGTAAAAATATAAGTAATAATGTGGGTTTAATTTATTCTTAGTTATTTGGCTCATGGTGGAGGTAAGCCTTTTTACGCCTCTTCATTCAAGGTCGGACTCTCCACAATGAAGGAAATAGTTGGAGAAACGTGCGACGCACTGTGGGAAGTGCTTGGTCCCGTGTATGTCTCATTACCACAGAATGATGAGTGGAAACGAATTGCCATTGATTTTTATACAATGTGGGATTTGCCGAACTGCGTCGGGGCAATTGACGGCAAACATATAAACGTATTTTGTCCGTCAAACTCTGGCTCTCTCTTCTACAACTACAAGGGAAATTATTCCATAGTTTTACTTGCAGTATGCGACGCCAATTATACATTTACTGGAATCGATATTGGCGCTTACGGTTCCCAAAGCGATGGCGGTGTCCTATGGAATTCGGGCTTCGGCGAAAACCTTTACGGCGGTACTCTGGATCTGCCTGAAAATGATGTTCTACCAGGTACAAACAATTGTTTTCCCCATTACTTTGTTGGCGATAGTGCGTTTCCGTTGAAACCATTTTTGATGAGACCGTATCCAGGTTTGTAAGAAGTGATTATATTTTTGTCTTTCGCTGTTAACACGTTTATTTCTTTTAGGAACAAACTTACCACCAGACAGGCAAATTTTTAACCAACGATTGTCCCGGGCTCGTCGGGTCATCGAAAACGCGTTTGGAATTTTGGCGTGCCGGTGGAGAATATTATTAAGTCCACTACAAATGAGCCCCGCTTCTGCCGAGAAGATCGTGAAGGCCACTGTCGTGTTGCACAACTATGTAAAAATGCACGATGGTAGCTATTGTCCCCCTGAAGCAATTGATCAAGAAATCAATGGCGAAGTGAGAAGGGGCTTATGGCGAAATGAAATTCCTGCCCCCTTACAGAATACTAGGCGCATGGGCTCAAACAACGCTTCCTACAATGCTTTTAAATTGAGGGATGAATTAAAAGATTATTTAGTATCTCACCCCCGAAGAACTCAGTAAAGAAGAGTACATGCAAGTACATGTAGTGCAAATAATTAAAATAAATAATTACTTTTAATTCTATAATTCTGAAAGATATTTTAATTCTCTATTTTTGATATTAACTAATTCAAAAGGTGAAGTAATAACGAAGTTATTAGTCAAACTAAAAAGTTCACGTTCACGCTCGCAATGAGCTGTATAGCGGGCTTAAAAATATTAACTATCAAACAGTGGCCGAAAATATTATGGCCGCACCACGTATTGACAAGTTTTCACATTTTTGTTACTTAATTTTACTTGTTTTTTTATAACAAGGTTTTTATTAAAGAATTCTACAGTTTTTCTAAAAATTAACTGAAACTAAAAAAAAAACAAAAATACTCCTAAAAACTTGTCAATATATGGTGCGGTTATAATCTTTTCGACTACTGTATATTAGATATTCACAATTTCGAGCTTAGTAATCCAAATTTTTAAAAAAGTAAGTAATTTTATTTTATTTAAGTAATTCAATTTTTTAATACAGTTCATAACTTTACATTTGGTTTTGTTCTTTCTTATTCAGTTTATACATTTCATTGTATTACAACAGTTCATGTATATACACCTGCGTTCAACTAATTAGAAACGAAATTCAAAATGATATTGTTTGCAAATTGTTTATTTTTTTATTTTTAATAATTTTCATTTAAAATATAATTCAATCTGTAACTGAAACCACAATAAAATAAGTTTGATACATTTTTTTGCAAGTTTCGCAAGCTTTGAAACTTTTATTATTGTGGTTTCTGTTACAGATTGAATTATATTTTAAATGAAAATTATTAAAAATAAAAAAATAAACAATTTGCAAGCAATATCATTTTGAATTTCGTTTCTAATTAGTTGAACGCAAATGTATACATATGTATATGTATGTATACAGTGCCGCGCAAAATTATTGACACAGAATTTTTGAAAATGTATGCAAAATTGTTTACCCTTTATTTTTTCTGCTCTTTGTTTAAAAAAATACTGTTTATACTACAAAAAAAAATAAAACTGAAATCTCTAAACTTTGTGCTAAACGAAGGAAAATTCGGTGAATTTGCATACATATTTTGCAAGTTTTAATCAAAGTATACAGTTTTATAGCCCATTCAATTTTAGTATACAAAGTGCAAAAATCAACGCGATTTCTTAGCAACTAAAATTAAATGGGTTATAAAACTGCATACATTGATTAAAACTTGCAAAATATGTATGCTTTCCTTCGTTTAGCACAAAGTTTAGAGATTTCAGTTTTATTTTTTTTGTTGTATTATAAACAGTATTTTATTAAACACATAGCAGAAAAAATAAAGAGTAAAAAATTTTGCATACATTTTCAAAAATTCTGTGTCAAAAATTTGCGGCACTGTACGCAGTAGTTTAAATTTACATACATACATCTACAAAACGTATATCAATTCATTTCACATTTAAATTTTCTCATTTAGTTTATAACATTACATTTCATTGTGTTATAACAGTTCATGTACACACATCCGGTAGAATAAGTCCTCTTTTAAATATTCACAAAGCTTTTCATTTTAAATATTTTTTATTCAAAAATGGTTTATATTATAACAAAACACTTCCTCTTTATTATACTAAGAGCGTGTGTGAATCGGTAACAAAGTTCTCGGCGAGTAAATTTTTTAAAAGTGTGAGGTGAATAAAATTTTAGTAGCTCACGAGGCTAGTGAAATTTTTGACAAATGCATAGGAAATTTTGACAATAATGAATAAAATTTGAAATTTTAGTGAAAACTTTCTAACTTTTCTAAGTATCATACAAAGTTTCAAACTTGGATTTATGTGGTTTTTGTTATAATATAAACCAGTTTTAAATAAAAAGTCTCTAACAAGAAGAGCTTTGTTAATATTTACAAAATGATAGTTTATGTAAAAGATTTAATTATAAAACAATTACGTCAAGGCAACAAATTGTTTGCCATTAAAAACGAAACTTAAGAAAATAAAAAATGAAATAAAATTTTTACATGACAACAAATTGTCCACCATTAAAAACAAAATTCAATATTTCAATTTTCATTCTGTCCTGAATATCTTCTTCATATTTCAGAAGATAGCTGTCCAGAACATTTAAAAAATCGGAATTACGGCTAACTGGGAGCAGCTTCTGATTTTTTTAACCAGTCGCTTACGGCTCCACACAGAGTGTCCAATCGCTCCTCATCTTTTTTCCGACTCAATGCTCTAGAAGGGGTCACAATTGGCTCTTCTTCGGGTTGGAAGTCAACAAGAGACGACGTTGATTTTTGAACCACTGTAGGTAGCCCTGTCTGCTGCGTCTGCTCAATTACGGGCTCTTCATCGTAGGAATATTCGAAAAGAGGTTGCGACTCATATACATTAATGGATTGCTCAGGCTGCGGTGTACATTTTTCAAAATTTATGTTGGTACCAAACGTTGTGTTGCCAAACGTCCTTAAATAATATACATACATCTATATAAGTGGACTTTTCGGCAATTGAAATACATTTTTAATTTTGTCTTAAAAAGCTTAAAATTCCAAAATATGTATATTATTTTAGGCGAGCATGCGGTGTAACCTCGTAATACTCTATTAAGTATTCGGGACTATCGCTGTAACCATCGCAGTCCGATTTTTGTGAAACTACGAAAATGTAATCACTGAATCTCAATTCCCAGGAACGTATGCATTCAAAGTATAGGCTACGGTCGTAGCTATGTATGTAAGTACATACATATGTATCCGCATTCAGTGATAGCACTTTTGAAGATTTCACGAATGATCTGACTACAGTGGATTCAATGATAGCAATGGTTGCATAAATTACTTGCGTGGTGCAACGTGCCGTTGCAGAAATGCCAATGCCTCGTAATATTTCCATCCACTACCGTCCTTGTCGTTTGCAGCACTCCCAGAAGGCGCCTTTCTTCCGCTTTCTTCCTTTACAAATCGGTCGCGAAGGGACCTCCAGCGACTCTGACACTGTTCCACTGCCGATAAATTTTTGAAAACATTGGAAAACACAAGGTACGGGAAATGTTTAGTTATTTGTACAACGATTTTGGGGTGGAGGTCGGAGGGGAAGGCGGTGTGTGTGCGAAATAAGCATATTTTAACCGCACAGCAACCCAAAGTCGTTGTACAAACAATTAAACCGTACCCGAATCGCCGCTTACCACTGCAACCTGTGGCGGCCGCCACATAATTCCACGCTTTTTCTTTCCCCAACCGGTTTCTATAAGCCACTATACTTTTATCATATAAGCAAGGGTGCATTTGCACCGCTTCAATTAATTTAAACTCCATTTTATATTCCCAAATTTATGTTTTTCTTGTTTTGAAGGAATTTTGTTGAGCAAATGAAAAATTAAAAGAAAACGGCGCGAATGAAACTCAGATGTCAAATGTCAGCATTGCCGGACTTACTTGCGTCAAAAGTTGAGAGTTGGCCAACGTTCGTTGAGTCCGTCGACGCAAGGGTTGCCAATCTGGCGCTCTCTATGCAAACACACACAGTCTACTCAACTGTCAGTTTCATCCTTGAGCGGAACGTACGCAAAGTACCCATTCTGACGGGCCTATGAGGTTTAAGAATTTAGTGTTAATTTAGTAATAGTGAAAGAAGTTCTGCGCAAGTAACCTACGATATTACACATTTTCCGCATCCTGTTTCGCATCTGGCAACACCGACATTGTTGACTATGAAAAATCAGCTGTTTAAAAGGTGTTCGCACGAGGCGATTTTGCGTTCAACTTTTGCTTTCAACTCACGCAGGGTTGCACGAAAAAAAGTTGAATGGCTAAATGTTGGCTGGCGACCGACTTTGTTGAAAGCGATTAGTTGAAAGGCCGTTCAACCAAAAGTAGAATGCAAAGCTAAACAATGCAAACGCCTTTTTATGGCGAATATTGTGATATTTTTTTATATTTTGATATTTTTACCCATTCAATTTTTTTTTCGTGCAACCCTGTATGAGTTGAACGCAAAAGTTGCCTGAAAAATCGCCCCTTGCGAAAGACCTATTATGGTTATGGTACCTATTATCGATGATAGTTAGGGCCGATTTCAAATGAATATTGTGGAGTGTGGCGAATACTGCGGCAACACAAAGCGAACAACGAGAAATAGGCAGAATGTTCGAAGAATGACGTAGAATGTTCCACAAAGAGAAACGTCAAGTTGGATGAACACTGCGAACAGCGAGAGAAAGAGAATGAGCGATAAACTTCAGAATGTTCTAGAGTTGCCATAAGTGCCAGCGCAGGTATATAAGGGCGCCGCCACCACGAGGTGAGTTAGTTACAAGTCAGCAAGCTACAAGTAAAGTGAGCAGAGAAGCGAGTTGCGAATAAGCAAGCTATAAGTTTAATTGTGTTAACAAGTAGTAAAGCGTTGTTATTGCTTTAACAAGTATTGTAAAGTGTTTTTACTGTATTAGCAAGTATTGTAAATTGTTTGTTGTACAATAAAGTTAATTGTACTACAATTTGGTCATCGTTAGCATTTATTTAACAATCCAGCGATACGAGCCCGAGTATATTTGGGTAATCCCTCAAGGTTTCGAGGATAATCGTAACAATTGGTGTCAGAAGTGGGATTGTTAAATAAATCCCGAAGGATAAACTACTGAAAATGGCGAAAATTCAGGACTTAAAGATTGAGGAACTGAAACAGGAGTTGGAAAAGCGTAATTTGGCCACCTCCGGAAGAAAAGTGGAATTATTATCCCGTTTGCGGGAGGCTATGGAAGCTGAAGGCATCGACGTGGACAAATACGACTTCCAGGGTAAATCCGACGATGCATCCGCAAAGGACGAACAGAAGGATGAGGCTGCTTGTTCGTCGAAGGATGTGCAGCAGACATCCGGGAAGGTTGAAGAACAGCAAAAGCCTCCGTCGTCATCACCAGCTATGGACATGAACACGTTATTGGCTGCCATGTCACAGATGTCATCACAGCTGTCATCACAGATGTCATCCCAGCTGCAAGTGCAGGAAACACGCATGTCCTCGCAGCTGGAAGCACAGAAAACGTACATGTCATCGCAGCTAGATGAAAAGATTACTCAGCTACAAGAGAATTTATTTAAAGATAACGCGGAACTCAGAGAGAGACAGGATAAAATCGAGGAACGACAAGATAAAATCGAAGAGCTAATTCAGGAGAAAGTCGAGGCTAAGGTAGAAGAGTTGGAAGGTCGCCTCCGAGATATGCAGTTGAATCGCCCACCTTCTTCGACCAGCGCGCCCAAGGTAAAGACTCCATCCTTTGACGGCACGATTCCTTTCCAAGTCTTTAAGCTCCAGTTTGAGAAGACAGCTACAGCAAATCACTGGAGCATGGAGGATAAATCCGCTGCACTGTTCGTTGCATTAAAAGGACCTGCAGCGGAAATCTTGCAGACTATTCCTGATCAGTGTTGCCAGAACTTTTTGGACGAACCGGCTATATTGGCAAATAATTATGGTAGCGANAGACTATTCCTGATCAGTGTTGCCAGAACTTTTTGGACGAACCGGCTATATTGGCAAATAAAACCGGCTAAAAACGGCTAAAATGTTTCAACTAAATTTCACATGTTTTATTAAAATAAATCACGAGTAAAAACACTATTTCTTGGAGAGAAGCTACAAATTCGAGCCGGAAAAAATTTTGCCAACAAGAATTTGCAATTAAGGGAAAACATATGATTGTGGCACATGGTTGGATTTTTTGTCGACGATAACTTGAATAAACAAGTTCGTTAAATTTCTTTTGTTTGAAATGCAACTGTGGACACTTGCTGGCAGAAAAACTTGCAAATTTACGTTCCTACAGAAATTTGCAAGTTACTCTACATGAGAGAGAATTTGGTAACATTTTTTCTTACTATCTGATATCTTGAGTGATAATTCTCGCTAGATTTTCGACGAACAAACCTATTGTCTTCCCTAGAAGGCCTTTTCAGACTGACCGATTCTCAATACACTCAAATAGAAACCAGTACACATAAAATACGCTGTACAAATTTTCCTTCAATTTTAAGGCAGTAAAACAACGACCTTAAGTTAACATCAACCGAGCCCATATGTTGGCAAGGGATGCAGAATCACAGTTACACAAAAGAACTGGTCAGATTTTTCAGAAATCCCTTCAATTCTGATGTAAAATATGATGCCAAAAGACTGCAGATCACCCATTTAGATGGCCGGTCATATGACCGGCAGATATCTCGTAGGATTCAAAGAGAGTTTTGCTTTACATAGAAATTTGTGCTCTTTTATTTTGATTTTGACTCACTTCAGTGTGGGTTCCTTTAATTCAAGTTGGCATTCGGTTTTTGGAATTTAAATAAGTTCTCAGCAAAAAAGTTTGTTTAAAAACATACATATGTGTACATAGTGCTTGAAAATATCAATTTTTCCCTTACCTTAAACTTTGGGAGTGGGCCAAAATTATGTTTTGTAATTTAGGCAGAATTGAATATGTATCTGGGAAGACAATATCTACATGTAATATTTATTCTGTTTGTTGGCACTATATCCAAACACATCTTAAGTGTATTAACAGTGAAACAATTTCTTATTTTCTAAGTTTGCGAATAAAACTTCACACTTAAAATTAAGACATTAACAAACATTTTATGAAGAAAATCCCTTCTTCGTTTAAAATAAAAATAAGCGAAATCGGACCAATTTCATACAACCCTGCCTGACATGAAAATTTTCTCCACGATAAGGCTAGTACCCATTTCTAACAGATTTTGGGTCACTTAGTCAAAAATGGAAACAAATATACATATTTGAAATTNATAAAATGGCAACACTGTTCCTGATTGTGAAAGGAACAGTAACGATGCGTTAATGGGTGCAGTGGAAAGACGTTATGGTAGCGAGCACAGGAGACAGATTTACTAGATGGAGCTGGAGAATCGCTGCCAGAAATCCAACGAGACTTTACAGGAATTCGCCTCCGAGATCGAAAGGTTGGCTCATTTGGCAATTGGAGATGCATCTGGTGAGCACCTCGAAAGAGTAAAAATCCAGAGGTTCATCAACGGAATGCGGGACGTGTATACCAAGCGAGAGACGTACGCGAATCCCAAGCCAACATTTGCTGAAACTGTCTCGTATGCTCAGACGCGTGAAACGGCGGCGCTCCTAAGTAGACCAGCCTACAAAGCACATCGCTGAAGTGGCTACTACAGTTTAAGAATCCAGAAGGACAGCTAGCTCGGTGGATTGAGAGACTCCAAAGTTATGACTTCGCCATTGAGCACCGCAAGGGAAGTGTCCACGGTAATGCTGATGCCATGTCCCGCCGCCCATGTAGCCTGGAATGTAAACACTGCTCAAAAGCTGAGGGAAAAGAGGACATTATAGACGTCCGTCTAACGACAATAACACCAGCGGAAGAGTGGAAGGAAGAACAGCTACGAAAGTGTCAGCAGGAAGATCCAGATCTGGAGCTTTTGATGCATGGACTGGAGGTGGACAGGAGGCCAACTAAGGAGCAAATGACAGCGGAAAGCCCCATCGCAAAGGCGTACTGGGCACAATGGAACAGCTTAAAATTAATATCTGGCTGTTTGCATAGGGTATGGGAAAGCGCAGATGGCCAGTGCTCCCGCAACCTGATAGTAGTTCCAAGGGTAAGAATTCCGGATGTACTCAAGGAATTCCACAATGGTCCTAGTGGAGGGCACCTGGGAATCACGAAGACCCTGGAAAAGGTTAAGCAGAGGTTCTATTGGGTTGGTTGTCGGCAATCGGTCGCAGAG
>NW_016158235.1:143069-151232 GCF_001687245.7 Rhagoletis zephyria | reverse complement strand
CTCCACTTGACTTACTAAACTGAATTTATATTTGGCTATTAGTTAAAATTGTTTTTTCAAATAAAACCATTTAGTTTATACATATGAGAATATTGTTAAATGTTTTTTTAGTGTCACTCCCTTCTCTCGGCAAAGGCAAAATAAAATAACGAAATAGGCTGGAAAAGGCGAAATAAAATAACGAAAAAGGCAGGAAAAGGCACTAGGTATTGCAAAAAAGCAAAATAAGGCACTAAAAAAAGATAGAACATCGTATTTTCATCAACAATCAAAAAATACATTTATTTAGAAATGTTTATATTACAAACTATGAACTAGTTTCATTATATGAAAAATTTGTACTTTGAATCTTTGACTATTTTATCCTTTCGAGTTTCTAACTCATAAAACTTTAATCTGTATAGTTGTAGTAACATTGAACCACATGCATTTTGAAGTTTTCTGACAGCATTTTCATTCGATTTTCGCGAAGAAAAGCCTTGAATGTACTAAATGTGCGCTCGACGTAAGTTGATACAAGTGGAGCCCAATTTAAATATGGAACGTTTGAAACGTTCATATTATCAGGAATAAGGGCGTTTTCCTCGCCCTTTACAATTTTNTGCAAGAGGTCCCTGCGCTTCTTATAGAATGGGCATGTGTATATTTTTTAATCTTTAAAAAAATATTAATATAATCACTTTTTTAAAGGTAGAAAAGGCAAATATCTTAAAAAAGGCAAAAAAAGGCAAATATCTTAAAAAAGGCAACATCAAATGTGTATATATGGAATCAGGGAAAGCTAAATCGTGGACATACTTAATCGAACATACTCTCTTTACATCTCTTTAGCAGAAAAAAAGGCAATTTCCATAAAATCCGTTCCCTGGTAATAAAACTAGTGTCTCACCAAATGAAAAAAAATACATTGAGTAAAAATTACTATAATTTGAGAAACTACAATACCATTTTTACAATTTTTATTGGTGCACCCGAAATTCATTCTAAAATCGTTATATATGTACATTATATACATATATATATAATATAAATATGCATAAGGAATTTGTAAAAATCTTAAACGCCAATATTTAATCACTTTTAAATAACATGCCTGTTAAGTTAAGGAGTGCGCGTAAACTTGTTAGTTGACTTCTTTTGGTGATGCGGGGCGTATACGTTACATACGCAACTACGTCTTTTTCGAAAAATGTAACATAGTGGGCTTTTGTTCACATATATTAATAAGGATTAATCAATCAACTACATAAAAAAAAGTTTGGAATACAATTTACGAGGGATTTTTTTTATATGTCAGCCACCCCTAAATGCGATCCTGGCGACGCCCATGATCGCAGGAGATCTGTCAGTTTCATCACAAGCGAAACGCTCACCGCAGAGAAATTTTTGTTCTTGGACATTTCAACGCAGAAGATTTCATTTCAAAAAGTGCTTATGAGTACATTCGACATGACGAAAATCAATGTATTCGCTAAAATAGCTTTATTGTAAGTGTCGTATTGTCCTATGTCCGAAAGTTTTTAACGGCTAAATAAATGTTTAGAGGGCTTGAAACAACAACCAACTATTTTTTAACCGTGTGCAATTTCATAATACTAAGGTGACCAAGTTATTTACAATGGAAAGGAGGACACAATGAAATATAGTTAAAAAATTATTTTATTCATTGGAACAATGAGGTCCAAAAGAGTCTATACATATATAAAAATGTAAAGCAATTATAAATCATTATTTAAATGAGTACCTATCAATTGAATGAATATTGTTTATCAATTCATTTTCTTTTAGCAATATATAGGTAATATCCGAACAAGACATATCTTTCATATTTAATTTTACGACCATTACTGCAGCTAGAGTATCAACTAGGGATATTAATTTTTCAGCTTTTTCCGATCCCGGGATTTCCGGGATGTCGTTATCACAATCCCAGGATCCCGGGATTAGTCCAATTCAGTTCAATTTTTCTCTCTGACGTCAGGATTTATTTTAAAGGACTTTGTAATTTCAAAGATAGTATTAATTCCAAAAATTATTTAAAAAATTCAATGCAATGTAGAATACAAATATGGGTACCAAATGCAAGAGGAAACTTCTTTAGAATTTAAAAAAATTAAAATTGTTTGGATTCACAAGGACGAAGTGGATGAAGTTAGAAGGACGAAGTTAGAGGATGTTATCGAGTTTATATAAGTCCTTAACATATATTCTTTTTTAAAACCAAATACTGCGAAATTTCAAGGATAAAATTTTAAATTTACATTTTCAATACTTACCAGTCCTTCTGCACCAAATACTTGAATCTATTTAAATTTTACAGGATTTCCTCTTTAATTTGATACCCACACTTCTTCTCTAAGCATATTTCTTTAAATTTTTTAAATCTGTTTTGAATTACTAACGTCAGGGTGAAAAACAAAAAACTCAATTTTACTATATTTGGCCCATTGTAACACACACTGTAAGACTAAAATTGAATACGCTATAAAACTGTGTACTCAAAAAAATCTAACACTTCTGAGAAAAAAAATTGATATTTTAGTGAAAATTCGTTGAATTTTTTTGTAGTTTTCTGCAAAGTTTTAGACTTGGCTTTATATGGATTTTGTTAGAGAATGAACTGTTTTTTAATTGAAAGTTTCCAAAATTAAATAAATATCCATGAGTGGGAAACAATAGCACTTTGAAATGGGGGTGCTATTGTATTGGCCAATACTGTATGTATATGGAAATAAAAAACGTTAAACCAGCATGTTATGTGAAAGAATGTTTTTTTGACATTTTTTCCGTGAAGAGCTTACGCATGGCTATGCTCTTATTAAAATTCTTAGTATAAAAATTGTTGACTTTAGAGCATATAATTTATTTTATAGGGATATTTCCGCTTAATTCAATTAGTGGATAAATTACCTTTACAAAAATACTAAAAACGTTCACATTGCAGACTGCGAACATTTCGATTTTCGCCCACTTAGGCGGCACTGTGCCACGCCCCGACGGATGAGAAGGACATGGCGTCCACAGATCTCTTCTATGAACGCTTTGAGCGCACATTCCTGAGAGAAGAGCAGCAAAAGTATGTGATTAATATTTTTCTGAAAATTTATTACAAATTGTTTTCAGGTCAAAAAAAAGCAAAAAATTTAGAGCCTTCTAATTTTGGAGATAATTTAATCGACTTCAAAAAACGAAGAGTTTATCAATTAGGTGTTAGCGCAAAAATATTATTATTATTGAAGTAGGTTGTTTTTCTTTCTTAAAAATCAGGGCAGGAAACCGGTTTTGAAGCCAGTCGACTTTTTTCAGGCTTAATTTTGAAATGCTAAACCGGAACTGAAAACCCACTCCAAAAAATTGATTGTCTATGTTCAAAATGAAAATCCAAATGCAACACCGTTAGCATAGAGAATTGCCAAAAATCAATCATTCACTTTACATATTTAATCTAGCCCAGTAAAAATAGATTTTTTCTTAAAACAAATTGTAACAGCAATTTTTTGATGCAACTTAAGTTCTGAACACATTGAAAACGACGAGCTACGGGCCACGGCTTCCAATTTGTTATCTTCGTTATCTAAACGCTTTGTCGCTGACGACTTGATTTTTTTGAACGTGGCAGCGACATCATGAATTAGTATGAGTTTGACATAAAAGAAGAGGAAGAACCTTATTTGTCGCTGGAAAAATAGAAATAGGTCTAATTTGGCCACAACCACAGTCGTCGCGTGGCCCAGTCGTCGCCAAAATTATTACAGTGAAACCCGCTTAAGTAACCAAGAATGTGAATTTTTGAATGGAATCTGAAGAAAATCCCTCTCTTTAGTACCTCTCCGCTTATTTACCGAACCCGCCTAAGTACCTAAATTTTTCGTACCCATTTACCATTTTACCTATAATTTTCCTTTTTAAGTGCTCTTTTAAAATTCCTTAAAATATTTAGATATTTTGAAATTCAGTGGCAGCGTTAAGTGGCAGTGTAAAAAATTAACGGTAATTTTTAGCCACTTGAGACTTGCAGATTATTACACTAAAATTGAATCGGCTATAGGACTGTATACTCAAGAAACACTTCTGAGCAAAAAACATTTTAAATTTTGGCGAAATTTTTCTTTAAGTGTTCTATAAAATTTTAAGCTTAGGCTTATATGGTATTTATTAGGGAATGAACTGTATTTTAATTGAAAAATCTTAAATAAATACGTATACTTCATTAAATGTTTATGTTTTATTCAAGGATTTACATATTTATGTAAGTTAACAAAAAGATGTAACTACATCAATAATTATGTTCGCTTAAGTACCCGCATCGAGGTACTTAAGCGGGTTCTTTTAAGTACCCAACCCGCCTAAGTACCTCAAAAAGCTGACATTTTTCGTGAGGTACTTAAGCGGGTTTTACTGTATCTACATTAGAGTACGTGTTAAAATAATTTTACAGCTGTGGTCCGGGCTCGCGCCCCCCCCCCCCCCTAACCTTTAAAGTTTACCTTCCATGTAGGTATACAATACTATGAAATGGCAGCTGAAAGCAAAATTCTTTACCCAGTAGTAAAATGTGCCTTACAATTTCACTTAGCTCTGCCGTGTAGTTACAAACTTGCACAATTGAAAGGTCGTTTAGCACACTAAGAAGGGTAAAAACTTAGCTGCGCTCAGCGTTGACGTTTTTAACGTCATTTGGACGTTTTTTGTATTCTGTTGACGTTCGGACGTTTTTTGTGTAAAAAATTACGGTTTTTAACTTCTCAGAAATTTTTCTCCTTTACTAAATAAATCATGTAAGGAGAACTGATTTTGAATTATTTTCTTAATAAATCTTTACAAGCTTTGTTTTTTGCAGCAGCTTCTTCAAAAGATATTTATTCTTTGGACACAGATGGCTTAAATATGATGCAAGGCAAGCGCACGCACATTTTTTTGGATTCTTAGCTGGTTTTGTGTACACTCTTATATTACAATGTTTGCAATTGCACATTAAAAGCCAAATCAGGAAGAGCTGATCTATTGCTTTCTTTTTTAAACGCCTAGGATATCGCTGACCATTATAAAGGACCCTGAATAACGGAAAAGCTCAAAGCTTTACAAATTTGGTGATGTGATTTTTCACATGAACGATCCAAAATTAGCCAGTGCACATATTTTAAAATTTTTAGAATCAGTAGTTGAAGTTTTGTATTGAAGGGATTAAGAAAGCTTTAGTTTAAAAGTATGATACTAAATGCCTTCTACCATAAACTTTGTAAATTTTCAGTGATTATTGCATTTCAGATTACGACTAATAAAGCCCTTGGACAGATATTGTTAAAGGTTGGACTGTACCTTAAAGATCACTGTTTTACCACTGTACTAAGCTTTCAGTAGAGAAAGCATCTTAAGAACTTAAAAATTATCCTGGGTTATCAGGTATCTAGCAATACAAGATTAGTTGTTGTCTTTCATGAAGTTCTATAAATAAATCTTAAACTAAATACTGAAGTATATTCGCGAATATCACGTTTTATTACATACTTAAATTTAAATTCTTAATATTACTAAGTATACTTTTACGGCATTCACCGGAATTTCGTGGGTCATACCAGTTTTAATAAATTGTCGGATTAATTTCTTATAAAATCTACCTTTAGGTTTATGCACCTTAAGAGCGTATCAGACGTGCCAATATTTCCAACTTTTGCACGCATTTCGCTGTCAAATCGAGAAAGAGAAAGACCTTTCTCTCAGATTTTGGAAATCTCTTTCAGAAATAAATGTTGCAAGATGTGACTGCAATTGAGAGAGCGCAAATCGATTTCTGAAATATATTTTAACTTGCTCGTGCTGCATTAGCAATCTGCAATTTGCCTTTCGGAAATAAAAAACCTCTTTCGAAAGACACTTCACATGCAAGGTGTGAATGCTCATGAAACTGCTTCCTGAAATTTCTCAATTTGACAGTCTTTTCGAAATTTATTGCATTGCGACGTCTGACAGGCTCTTTAGGCATATATCGAAAATTTGTTTTAGAGAATCAATGTGAAATAATTGCGATACGCTTAGCTGAGCAACCGAGACGTCTGCTTTTTAAATAATTTTTGTAAAACAAATCGGCAAGTACATATCGTCCCCCGCATGTCAGAAACATGAATGTGTAAAAATTAAAATTTAGGGAAGCCAACTTTGAACGTTTTTTTACGAGACTTAACTCTGCATTCATGTATTTTTTATATTTTGCATTATGTATTTACTTCACATATATTATTTTTTATATGCGTCAGAGTGATGTTTGATAACCATTTTGTGACCTGTATTGAAAAAATTAGTATATTCATATGAATTCAGGTCGCTGAATTCGAATCTGAAGTCAAAATAAAAACCCAAGATGGCCGATCCAATATGATGCCTAAAATCTTTAACGCAAAAATTTTGTTAAAAATAATTATAAGAATTGCTTATTATTATATTATTCAAGAGTTATTGCGCTAGCTGAATTCGAATCGGAAATTAAGATAACTAAAAACAAAATGGCCGATCCAATATGCCGACTGAAATTAAAAGAAATGGTTGAAACCTGGAGAAAATTACTTATGACGTTTTCTTTAAACTGTTTTTATTAAAAAATTGACTTCAATATTTCATTAAATACTAATCAGTTGAACATATTAAAAAATGTTTAAATTAAACCTCGTATAGAACTGACCTGTTGAAGAAAACCAAACAAAATTAAAATCGATCGCCACTATGGCTTTTTGCGTTTTTTTTTTTAACTTAAGCATTGCATTTTTACTTTTCAGAGCGCCGCGTCAACTAACACTTCCACACTAATCATAGGAACAGATGCAGAAGGGACTGTCTTTGACATATTTCAATAGCTGACACATAATTTTAGCCAACCCAAGAGAATAAAACCCCAAAATCGATACTTTATTTTTGGATTTATCGGCACGAGTTGGGGACCAAATATCACTGTGCGCCTATTCTAAATATTTTTTTATATTTTTTTTTCAATATTGGGCCGTATGAATAAAAAATAAGCAATTGCTTTTTCTTAAAATTTCATACCTTTCACTTCAATTTTGTTTGAATAAATTGAGTAAAAGATCTGGAATTTTAAGAAAATGCAATTGCTTATTTTTATTCATACGGCCCATTATTCTATTTGCATGAAAACAAGTCAATAAAATGTATGCTTAGTACTCCACTTGACTTACTAAACTGAATTTATATTTGGCTATTAGTTAAAATGTTTATATTACAAGGAAAAAGAGAAAAACTAGGAACTAGTTTCATTATATGAAAAATTTGTACTTTGAATCTTTGACTATTTTATCCTTTCGAGTTTCTAACTCATAAAACTTTAATCTGTATAGTTGTAATAACATTGAACCAGATGCATTTTGAAGTTTTCTGACAGCATTTTCATTCGATTTTCGCGAAGAAAAGCCTTGAATGTACTAAATGTGCGCTCGACGTAAGTTGATACAAGTGGGGCCCAATTTAAATATGGAACGTTTCATATTATCAGGAATAAGGGCATTTTTCTCGCCCTTTACAATTTTATCCACACCCCTTATTGTCTCCAAGCCTACGTTAGCTGAGAAAATGGCTTTGAATTTTTCCAACACCAATTTGGCAAGAGGTCCCTGCGCTTCTTATAGAATGGGCATGTGTATATTTTTTAATCTTTAAAAAAATATTGTAAATGCTATAATCACTTTTTTAAAGGTAGAAAAAGCAAATATCTTAAAAAAGGCAAAAAAAAGGCAAATATCTTAAAAAAGGCAACATCAAATGTGTATATATGGAATCAGGGAAGCTAAATCGTGGACATTCTTAATCGAATATACTCTATCTCTTTAGCAGAAAAAAAGGCAATTTCCATAAAATCCGTTCCCTGGTAATAAAACTAGTGTCTCACCAAATGAAAAAAAATACATTGAGTAAAAATTACTATAATTTGAGAAACTACAATACCATTTTTACAATTTTTATTGGTGCACCCGAAATTCATTCTAAAATCGTTATATATGTACATTATATACATATATATATAATATAAATATGCATAAGGAATTTGTAAAAATCTTAAACGCCAATATTTAATCACTTTTAAATAACATGCCTGTTAAGTTAAGGAGTGCGCGTAAACTTGTTAATAATAATAATAATATCCCAACGGTTTTTACC